>NW_014578419.1:11085-22369 GCF_000485595.1 Priapulus caudatus
ATACATAATAACATAACATACATAATAACATAACATACATAATAACATAACATAATAACATAATAATAACATAATAAATAACATAACATACATAATAACATATACATATAACATGTTATATGTAGCTCCTTGGTTATTAGCAGACAGCTACTGTTTGGACTGACGATAACTGTAATGGCAGCCAAAACACAGGCCGTGCGCGAGCGTAGTCTGGCGCCGTCTTAATATTTTTACACGTCTTTATACGCAATCGTGAGAGAAGAATCGGTGAGATCCAGACTATATTTGTGTGATCACGTGATAAAATGCTCGAATGATGAAGTGATGAAATGATGAAGNGAGCTGAAGCAGCAGTGGTAGGTCACGCGCTCGGCTCCCCCAAGCTGAAGCAGCAGTGGTAGGTCACGTTCGGCTCCCCGAGCTGAAGCAGCAGTGGTAGGTCACGCGCAGCTCCCCCAAGCTGAAGCAGCAGTGGTAGGTCACGCTCGCGGCTCTCCCGAGCTGAAGCAGCAGTGGTAGGTCACGCTCGCGGCTCTCCCGAGCTGAAGCAGCAGTGGTTAGGTCACACGCAACGGCTCCCCGCGAGCTAAGCAGCAGTGGTAGCGTCACGCACGACTCCCCCGAGCTGAAGCAAGCATGGTAGGTCGACGCGCGGCTTCCCCCGGCTGAGCAGCAGTGGATTAGGTCACGCGCCTCCGGTTCCAAAACAAGCTGCAAACAGCAGTGTAGGCACACGCTCGGCGCCTCCGAGCTGAAGCAGGCAGTGGTTAGGTCAACGGGGGGGGGGGTCCGGCTCCCCTGAGCTGAAGCCAGCAGTGGTAGGTCATGCGCGCTCCCTGAGCTGAGCAGCAGTGGTGAGGTCACGCGCACGGCTCGCCCTCGAGCTGAAAGCAGCAGTGGTAGGTCACGCGCGCGGCTCCCCGAGCTGAAAGCAGGCAGTGTTAGTCACGCGCGCGGCTCCCCCGCAGCGAAACAAGCAGTGGTAGGTCATGCGCCGGCTCCCCTAGCTGCAAGCAGCAGTGGTAGGTCACAGCGCATGGCTCCCTGAGCTGAAGCACAGTGGTAGGTCACGCGGCGGCCTCGCCCTGACAGCCTGAGGCAGCAGTGGTTAGGTCACGCGCCGGCTCCCCTGAGCTGAAGCAGCAGTGGTAGGTCACGCGCGGCTCCCCTGAGCTGAAGCAGCAGTGGTAGGTCACACGCGCGCGGCTCCCCCCGAGCTGAAGCAGCAGTGGTAGGTCACGTGTGGTCGAATTCTGATGTCATAGGGTGAGGCAAGTGTCGCCTTCACTTCGATCGAGAATTATAAATTCGAAGTCGGAGGGACTCCAAGGCAAGATTTTCCTCGATGGAGGATTAGGTTCCGGCGGTCTGCCTTGGAAGGTGGCATGCTGTCAGGCTGGTGATATTTCCTACTCCCTGAACACTTCCTGATACCTTCTTACTACTTTGAAAATGTGTTTATGGTGCTGATGAAATGCCCTGTTGCCTCAGCCACCAGTCTGTGATGGTGAACTGCACTTTGACTTAAAAAAAAACATGTTCGGCTTCCCAAATATAGCACATTGGAGATGATAAACAGCCTAAGAAAACAACTGGGAAATGCCAACAGCAAGTTAAGGCCTCTCCTGTTTTTAGCCAATGTACAACAGATGCATAATTCCTGCTGGTAAAACGCGATGGTTGTGATGGTTGCGATGGTAACATAATAGTACAAGAACGACAGAGAGCCTTTTTTTATCAAGGGATAATCAGATTAAAGAGATGACGTTTTTTATTATTGTAGTTGATAGATTATTGTTAGTTTATAGATCCAAACTCTGTCTGTGCAAAATTAACTTTGTGACTATGATACTCTGAAGGCAGTACTTACTACATTAGTTTACGAACTTTACTGTGTTGGCATCAGTAATGGATAGTAATTAACGGTCGTGTCTTGCAATCGCATGCGTCTCTGCAGGCTGGGAGAGGTGAAGGGCATGGCAGAGAGGATCATTGCCATGCGCAAGGCCCTGCAGGAGAACCTGGCAAAGGAAGGTTCCAGCGTCAACTGGCAGCACATCACCGATCAGATCGGCATGTTCTGCTTCACAGGACTTGACCAGCAACAGGTGAGGCACTCCCGGCTGTTACTATGGTGACTCATGGTTACTCGAGCCTCAATATTGCCCTTGCCTCATTCCGATACCTCGCGCCACTCTGCAAAATATTCCTTCACGCCAGAAATCGACACCGCGAGCATTTGTACTGCCTCATAAAACCGTCGCAACTTCCCAATGCAAATGAAGCCATTTCGCGCCGTGGGAACCGTGACTCGTGCTTTAGTTATACCCCCGTCGTGTCGTGTGTCGTGTAATCCGTGACGTTGTTTTATTTCTCCGCACACAGTGTGCGAAGCTGACGAAGGATCACCACGTCTATCTGACGAAGGACGGACGACCTACATCATGGCACTGTCCTTGAAGCTCTGTCGCGTTTCTTCCTCTTATTTACTGCAGGTTGGACGATCGACGGCCGCACTTACAAACAGTAGAAACAAGTACGTATTTCACATGTTATTTTCGACAGGTACACGTTTTGTGTGTCCGCTGCTTGATTTGCACTGTCTGTCTGCATTGATCGAGAATTTTTTTGCCTTATCCGTCAGATCAAAAATTTATCTGATAACCATATAGCACTCCACGATGTTTACATAACTACCACTTTCGTGAAATTTTGCGTCTCAAATTTAATGCACAGTTCCACGTTTGCGATTTAATTAAATAAACATGTAGGATCATGAAATGTTATAGGGCCTATTCAGTCAATCATTGATTATTTTACTGTACAACCAATGTCATGACTCGCACTTTGCCCTTTGCTGCACTGCACGTACTACTATCCGAGTCGATGGGCCAAGGATATAAAAACTGTCCACATTTCATTTGCACACGTCGCACATTGCGAAAATGAATTGGGGACAGCTCTTATTCTTAATATCATTGAACCCATTTTTGGCAGGTAAATCTGGGCGTCGATAATCGAACGTTGTTGTTTTTATTGTCGTGGCTACTGCGTGTTTAGAGCGTGGTGGGCGGATGTGGAACAAGGACCCCCGGACGTGATCCTGGGTGTGTCTGAGGCCTTCAAGAAAGACACAGACCCCAACAAGATCAACTTGGGAGTCGGCGCGTACAGAGACGACAATGGCAAGCCGTACGTCTTGCCCAGCGTCAGAAGGGTAAGGAGGAATCCGACCTCGTGTCTCATCATGCAGTCATGGGTGGTTCAATCGATTAGTCGCGCAAACCATATTGCTAAAGTAGGTGTGCCCTGAATCGCACTACCTCAAATACCGCTGTCCCTCTAACCTTGGATCGCCTAAATTAGGTTTCCACCAATCAGAACATGCCCTGCTGCAACGGGCAGTGCTGCTAGAGTGCTCCTAGTTTCTTTCGCTGCGTGGAAATAACAAGGTACCCATGAATATATTTAATCAGCAGGTGGTGCATCACACCAGCTTGTGAAGACAGCAGGCACACCTCCTTTACATGTGGTCCTTACTGATTAATGCACATTCCAAGTTTGTAACCCTAGCCGTCATTTTTGCAAATGTGCTAAACTAATCTGCTGTCATGTGTTTCAGGCGGAGGAAATCATCATGGAGAAGAACACTGACCACGAGTACGCTCCCATCGGGGGTTTTGCAGAGTTCTGCACGGAGGCAGCAAACCTGGCGTTGGGCGACGACAACGAGTATGTCAAGAATGGCCTTGTGAGTATATGCACGAGGAACGTGGGACAGATAAGCGCGCGCTTTCATAACAACCTTTATATATTGCTTTCTCTCGGAAAAATAATGTTAATCGAATTTCAAGAGTAATCTTTTAAAAAGGTGTGTCGTATAAATAATTATATGGAGATAGAGATTTAAAATGATCTGAATTAAAGCAATATGATACCTATATCTATGGCATGTAGTTGCTAATGACTCATGTTTTGTTTTTAGAATGCCACCGTGCAATGCATCTCTGGTACTGGATCTCTTCGCATTGGAGCTGCATTCTTGGTGAGCAAAATACATGTGAAGATTATAGAGCGATATTAAGAGTTAAACAAGGACTATGGCCTGGGGGTGATCATATAAATGCCACAGGTGCTCAAATTGACCTTAGTCTTTGTTAGAATGTTGCAATATGATTCCTGATAGATGGTGCTCTCAATGGATAGAGCAAGGAACGACTTTTTAATTTGTAAAAAGATGTGACTTTGTTAAGCTTATTTTATAACATAGCTGTGTTGTTCTTTGAATATATGTGAAATGAATTTAAAACTAGCTAATGTTTATGTGACAGTATTTGCTCCTATACCTATACTTATGTTTTCATGTTATGGCAATAATGACGTGCATGTTCGTATGTTAAAAATACAGAGTACAAATAGCAGTTTCATTGCAGGCAAAATATTTCCCCGGAACAAAGCTAATTCATTTGCCGAAGCCATCCTGGGGCAACCACACTCCGATCTTCAAGTACGTATATATGTAATCCCTAGTTTAATCGATAATTGTGATATTGGCTTTGTTAGATAGTCAGGACAGCAATATTCAGCAGTAATTGTAATTATTTTAAATCTCTCGTAGTACTGTGTATTAGTTAGTGGCTTTGGCGTATGGGTGACCTGTATTAAGATTACTACTTGTTCTTTGGTATGTAGACATGCAGGCCTCGAGGTTGGTTCCTACACATACTACGACAAGAGCAACTGCGGTTTCGATTTCCAAGGCACAATGGATGACATCAAGGTATGAGTGCAGCTAGTTGTTCCATTCATTCAGGTATAAGAAAATCACAGTTGAAGAGGCATTTGTTAGACGTTTCTCTATACTGTTCTCAATGCTGCTGCCTCACAGAGTTGTGAAAGGTTTTTTCGATGTCAGAGGGTATCTTGGAGTGTGAGTGCAACACTGACCTCTGAGCAGGCAGTCAAAATTGTTGTCAAGTTTAGGTTAGCGCCGCGTGGAAACGTCATGATAATCGAATCGTTCGTCACACGGCACCCTCACACGTGCGGGTAGCAATCTAATCAATTGATTAGTAATCTAATCGTGACCTCGTCATCTCTGCTACTGTAGAAAATGCCAGAGAAGTCGATCATTCTGCTGCACGCGTGTGCTCACAACCCGACAGGGGTCGATCCCAAGGTCGAGCAGTGGAAGGAGATGTCCAAGCTCATTAAGGTAATAAACCTCTCACATTATAACCTTGGGAGTCACCAAGGTCATAGGCTAAATCGTACTGTGTTTATCTCATAACTCCTCCTTATGGTAGCTATGACTCACCATAACCTAACACTAACTAGATCTAACTCTTACGCAAGAGACCTAATTGCTAGTAATTGGCATGCCTGCCCTTGATCATGATAATCCTAGCCCTAACCCTAATACTGCCTTCTACATTTAGATTGAATGTGAGCGAAGATTATATACATGGCAGTAAGGCTATTGAACGTGTGCCCGTCTGACTGAACATGTGACTGTTCCTATGTTCCGACATGGTTGTTCCTGCAGGAGAAGAACATCTTCCCATTCTTCGATATGGCATATCAAGGATTCGCGTCCAGTGACTGCAATACTGATGCGTTTGCCGTCAGACATTTCCTAAAAGACGGACACCAGCTGCTGCTGGCGCAATCCTTCGCAAAGAACATGGGACTATATGGTAACGCGCCTCTACGCTTGATATAAAATACTAAATGATAAATAAATGGTAAATAACAAATGATTAATAAATAATTAAAAAATAAATAAATAATAATAATAAATGATGAAAAGTAAATTACGAATAAATGCTAAAATATTTTTTTAAATATGACCGTTTCCAGGCGAGCGTGCGGGAGCGATGACACTCGTATGCGACTCTAAGGAGGAGGCCGCCCGCACGATGTCACAGATCAAGATCATCATCCGGCCGATGTACTCGAGTCCTCCGATCCACGGCGCTCACATCGTCAAGACCGTGCTCGGCTCCCCCGAGCTGAAGCAGCAGTGGTAGGTCACGCGCGCGGCTCCCCCGAGCTGAAGCAGCAGTGGTAGGTCACGCGCGCGGCTCCCCCGAGCTGAAGCAGCAGTGGTAGGTCACGCGCTCGGCTCCCCCGAGCTGAAGCAGCAGTGGTAGGTCACGCGGGCGGCTCCCCCGAGCTGAAGCAGCAGTGGTAGGTCACGCGCGCGGCTCCCCCGAGCTGAAGCAGCAGTGGTAGGTCACGCGCGCGGCTCCCCCGAGCTGAAGCAGCAGTGGTAGATCACGCGGGCATGGCTCCATGCCGAGCTGAACAGCAGTGGTAGGCTCACGCGTCGGCTCCCCCCGACTGAAGCAGCAGTGGTAGGTCACGGCGTCGGCTCCCGCAGCTGAGCAGCAGTGGTAGTCACGCGCGTCGCTCCCCGACTGAAGCAGCATGGTAGTCACGCGCGTGGCTCCTCCGAGCTGAAGCAGCTAGTGTAGCTCACTCGCATGGCTCCTCCGAGCTGAAGCAGCAGTGGTAGGTCACACGCACGCTCCCCCGAGCTTGAAGCAGCAGTGGTAGGTCACGCGCTCAGCTCCCCTGAGCTGAAGCAGCAGTGGTAGGTCAGCGCGGCGCTCCCCTGAGCTGAAGCAGCAGTGGTGGTCACGGCGGACGGCTCCCCGAGCTGAAGCAGCAGGGTAGGTCACGCGCTCAGCTCCCCTGAGCTGAAGCAGCAGATGGTAGTCACGCGCCAGCGTCCCTGAGCTGAAGCAGCAGTGGTAGGTCACGCGCGCTCCCCTGAGCTGAAGCGAGCAGTGGTGTCACGCGCTCAGCCTCCCCTGAGCTGAAGCAGCAGTGGTAGGTCACGCTCAGCTCCCCTGAGCTGAAGCAGCGTGGTAGGTCAGCGCCTCAGCGCCCTGAGCTGAAGCAGCAGTGGATGTCACGCCTCAGCTCCCTGACTGAAGCAGCAGTGGTAGGTCCACGCGCTCAGCTCCCTGAGCTGAAGCAGCAGTGGTAGGTCACGCACTCAGCTCCCCTACTGAAGCAGCAGTGGTAGGTCACGCGCACGGCTCCCCAAGCTGAAACAGCAGTGGTAGGTCATGCGCGGCTCGCTCGAGCTGAAGCAGCAGTGTAGGTTACGCGCGGCTCCTGAGCTGAAGCAGCAGTGGTAGTCTCGCGCTGCGGCTCCCCCGAGCTGAACCAGAGTGGTAGGTTACGCGCGGCTCCCCTGAGCTGAAGCAGCCAGTGGTAGTTACCCGCGGCTCCCGGCCTGAGCTGAAGCAGCCAGTGGTAGGTCACGCGCGGCTCCCCTGAGCTGGCAGCAGTGGTAGGTCACGCGCGGCTCCCCCGAGCTGAAGCAGCAGTGGTAGGTCACGCGCTCAGCTCCCCCAAGCTGAAACAGCAGTGTAGTTACGCGCGCGCTCCCGCCGAGCTGAAGCAGCAGTGGTAGGTCAGCGCGCTCCCCTGAGCTGAAGCAGCAGTGGTAGGTTACTCGCGGCTCCCCTGAGCTGAAGCCGCAGTGTAGGTCACGCTCGGCTCCCCCGAGCTGAAACAGCAGTGGTAGGTCATGCGCGGCTCGCCCGAGCTGAAGCAGCAGTGGTAGGTTACGCGCGCTCCCCTGAGCTGAAGCAGCAGTGGTAGGTTCACGCTCGGCTCCCCGAGCTGAAACAGCAGTGGTAGGTCATGCGGGCGGCTCGCCCGAGCTGAAGCAGCAGTGGTAGTCACGCGCGGCTCCCCTGAGCTGAAGCAGCAGGGTAGGTCACGCGCTCGCTCCCCGAGCTGAAGCAGCAGTGGTAGGTCAAGCGCGCGGCTCCCCCGAGCTGAAGCAGGCATTGTAGGTCACGCGCGCGGCTCCCCGAGCTGAGCAGCAGTGGTAGGTCACACGCGCGGCTCCCCCAAGCTGAAGCACAGTGTGTAGGTCACGCAGCGCGGCTCCCCGAGCTGAAGCAGCAGTGGTAGGTCACGCGCGAGCTGAAGCAGCAGTGGTAGGTCACGCGCGAGCTGAAGCAGCAGTGGTAGGTCACGGCTCCGGCTCCCCCGAGCTGAAGCAGCAGTGGTAGGTCACGCGCGGCTCCCCCGAGCTGAAGCAGCAGTGGTAGGTCACCGCCAGCGGCCGGCTCCCCGCAGCTGAAGCAGCAGTGGTAGGCACCGCGCGGCTCCCCAGCTGAAGCAGCAGTGGTAGGTCACGCGCGTCGAGCTCTCACGCCTCGCCTGAGCTGAAGCAGCATGGTAGGTCACGCTCGCTCCGCCCGAGTCGAAGCCAGCAGTGGTAGTCACGCGCGCGCTCCCCCGAGCTGAAGCAGCAGTGGTAGTCACACGCACGGCTCCCGCCAAGCTGAAGCAGCAGTGGTAGGTCACGCGCGAGCTGAACAGCGTGGTAAGGTCATCGCTTGGCTCCCCGAGCTGAAGCAGCAGTGGTAGGTCACTCGCTCGGCTCCCCCGAGCTGAAGCAGCAGTGGTAGGTCACGCTTCGCGGCTCCCGAGCTGAAGCAGCAGTGGTAGGTCACGCTCGCGGCTCTCCGAGCTGAAGCAGCAGTGGTAGGTACTCGCGTTGCTCCCGAGCTGAAGCAGCAGTGGTAGGTGCACACGCCCCGGCTCCCGCCGACGCTGAAGCAGCACTGGTAGGTCACACGCACGACTCCCCGAGCTGAAGCAGCAGTGGTAGGTCACGCTCGCGCTCCCCGAGCTGAACAGGCAGTGGTAGGTCACGCGCTCGGTTCCCCCAAGCTGAAACAGCAGTGGTAGGTCACGCGCGCTTCCCCTGCAGCTGAAAGCAGCATGGTAGGTCAATGCGCGCTCCCCTGAGCTGAAGCACAGTAGTAGTCACCGCAGGCTCCCCCGAGCTGAAGCAGCAGTGGTAGGTCACGCGCGCGCTCCCCCGAGCTGAAGCAGCAGTGGTTAGGCTCACGCGCGCGGCTCCCCCGAGCTGAAGCAGCAAGTGGTAGGTCATGCGCGCGGCTTCCCCCGAGCTGAAGCAGCAGTGGTAGGTCATGCGCGGCTCCCCTGAGCTGAAGCAGCAGTGGTAGGTCACGCGCATGGCTCCCCTGAGCTGAAGCAGCAGTGGTCAGGTCACTCGCGCTCCGCTGAGCTGAGCAGCAGTGGTAGGTCACGCGCGGCTCCCCTGAGCTGAAGCAGCAGTGGTAGGTCACGCGGCTCCCCTGAGCTGAAGCAGCAGTGGAGGTCACGCGAGCTGAAGCGCAGTGGTAGGTCACGCGCGAGCTGAACAGCAGTGGTAGGTCACAGCGCGAGCTGAAGCAGCAAGTGTAGGTGCACGCGTGGCTCCCGAGCTGAAGCAGGCAGTGGTAGGTCCCGCGCGCGGCTCCCCCGAGCTGAAGCAGCAGTGGTAGCGTCACGCGCGGCTGCCCGAGCTGAGCAAGCAGTGGTAGGTCACGGCGCGCTCCCCTGAGCTGAAGCAGCATGGTAGGTCACGCGCGCCGGCTCTCCGAGCTGAAGCAGAATTGGTAGGTCACGCGCCGAGCTGAACGCAGCAGTGTAGGTCACTGCGGGAGCTGAAGCAGCAGTGGTAGGTCACGCGCGAGCTGAAGCGCATGGTAGGTCACCTCGCTGGCTCCCCGAGCTGAAGCAGCAAGGGTAGGTCACGCGCGCTCCCACGTGCTGAAGGCAGCAGTGGTAGGTCACGCAGCGCGGCTCCCCCGAGCTGAAAGCAGCAGTGGATAGGTCAGCGCGCCGGCTCCCCCGAGCTGAAGCAGCAGTGGTAGGTCACGCTCGCGGCTCCCCCGAGCTGAAGCAGCAGTGGTAGGTCACGCGCTCAGCTCCCCTGAGCTGAAGCAGCAGTGGTAGGTCACGCTCGGCTCCCCCGAGCTGAAGCAGCAGTGGTAGTCACGCGTGCGCTCCCGCCGAGCTGAAGGCAGCAGTGGTAGGTCACACGCACGGCTCCCCCAAGCTGAAGCAGCAGTGGTAGGTCACGCGCGAGCTGAAGCAGCAGTGGTAGGTCACTCGCTTGGCTCCCCCGAGCTGAAGCAGCAGTGGTAGGTCATGCGCTCGCTCCCCAAGTCTGAACAGGCAGTGGTAGGTCACGTTCGGCCTCCCCGAGCTGAAGCAGCAGTGTAGGTCACGCTCGCGCTCTCCGAGCTGAAGCAGCAGTGGTAGGTCACGCTGCGGGCTCTCCGAGCTGAAGCAGCAGTGGAGGTCACTCGCTTGGCTCCCCGAGCTGAAGCAGCAGTGTAGGTCACACCAGCACGGCTCCCCCGAGCTGAAGCAGCAGTGGTAGGTCACACGCACGACTCCCCCGAGCTGAAGCAGCAGTGGTAGGTCACGCGCGGCTCCCCCGAGTGAAGCAGCAGTGGTAGCGTCACGCGCTCGGTTCCCCCAAGCTGAAACAGCAGTGGTAGGTCACACGCTCGGCTCCTCCGAGCTGAAGCAGCAGTGGTAGGTCACGCGCGGCTCCCCTGAGCTGAAGCAG
Source organism: Priapulus caudatus (assembly GCF_000485595.1). NCBI lineage: Eukaryota > Metazoa > Priapulida > Priapulimorpha > Priapulimorphida > Priapulidae > Priapulus > Priapulus caudatus. Next base: position 21,485 of record NW_014578419.1, read on the forward strand.
CAGTGGTAGGTCATGCGCGGCTCCCCTGAGCTGAAGCACGCAGTGTAGGTCAGGCGCACGGGCTCCGCCGAGCTGAAGCAGCAGTGGTAGGTCACGGCGCGCGCTGCCCCCCGAGCTGAAGCAGCAGTGGTAGGTCCACGCGCGCGGCTCCCCCGAGCTGAAACAGACGTGGTAGGTCATCGCGCGCTCCCTCGAGCTGAAGCAGCAGTGGTAGGTCACGCGCATGGCTCCCCTGAGCTGAAGCAGCAGTGGTAGGTCACGCGCGGCTCCCCTGAGCTGAAGCAGCAGTGGTAGGTCACGCCGCTCCCCTGAGCTGAAGCAGCAGTGGTAGGTCACGCGCGCGGCTCCCCGCGAGCTGAAGCAGCAGTGGTAGGTCACCGCGCTGGCTCCCCCGAGCTGAAGGCAGCAGTGGTAGGTCACGTGCGTCCCCCTGAGGCTGAAGCAGCAAGTGTTAGGTCACACGCGCCCGCTCCCCCCGAGCTGAAGCAGCAGTGGTAGGTCACGTGTGTCGATTCTGATGTCATAGGGTGAGCGCAGTGTCGCCTTCACTTCGATGCGAAAATTATAAATTCGAAGTCGGAGGACTGTCAAGGCGATTTCCTCGATGAGGATTAGGTTGGCGGTCTGTCCTTGAAAGTGGCATGCTGTCAGGCTGGTGATATTTCCTATCCCTGAACACTTCCTGATACTCCTTACTACTTTGAAAATGTTGTTTATGTGCTGATGAAATGCGCTGTTGCCTCAGCCACCAGTCTGTGATGGTGAACTGCACTTTGACTTTAAAAAAAACATGTTCGGCTTCCAATATAGCACATTGGAGATGATAACAGCCTCAGAAAACAACTGGAAATGCCAACAGCAAGTTAAGGCCTCTCCTGTTTTTTA
>NW_014578419.1:22379-24072 GCF_000485595.1 Priapulus caudatus
AAGAGAGAGACAGAGAGAGAGAGAGAGAGAGAGAGAGAGAGAGAGAGAGAGAGAGAAAGAGAGAGAGAGAGTTGCTTTAGTTATACCCCCGTCGTGTCGTGTGTCGTGTAATCCGTGACGTTGTTTTATTTCTCCGCACACAGTGTGCGAAGCTGACGAAGGATCACCACGTCTATCTGACGAAGGACGGACGCATCTCCATCGCCGGCATCACGACGAAAAACGTCGGTCGCCTCGCGCGCGGCATCCATGACGTCACCAAGTAGAGGGCGCCGGCGTAGCAAGCGCGCCACGTGTCCAACTCGTGCGACGCCCCCCGCCTGCTAGCTGTTCGCTTGTGCCAGCTGGAAGTATGGCCTTGAAGCGAGGGGAATAAAGGGAAATGAGTGATCACTAAATGACGCGGGTCTTCAAACAGAGGTAGAGAGAGAAAGAGAGAGAGAGAGAGAGGTAAGGAGATGAAGGGAGAGATATATAGATAGAGAGAGCGAGGAAGGAAGAGAGAGAGAGAGAACGAGGGAGGGAGAAGAAGGGAGACAGAGAGAGCAGGAGCTAGGTAGGCCAGGAGGGGCAGATAAAGTAGTGGGTGAAAATGGTGAGGTCAGTCAGCCAGTGTTAAACTTTTCAATAAGTGTTACTTCATGGTGCTTTTTCTGCTCACGCTTAATTTTATTAATGTATTGGGGTACATTACGTAGCTTATGCTGTTAAAATTATGAGATACGGATTAGAATGCAAATGACGTGTGATCATGGACATTTCTGTTGAATGCTAATAGGACCATGTAACAAGAAGACACGAGTGTGTTATATAGGGCGTGTGCTTTGATGCTAGAATGGTGTGGGATAGAATTAATTGATAATGTTTTTGTCGACGAATGTAGACATAGCACTAAGCTAAAATGCGGTTACTGGTGTTCTCGTGGTAAGGCTGTTTGTTGCAAGTCTTCACAAATAGATGAGTATGTTCACTCGATGCGTGCTCGGGATGACGAGTAATGGGATGTGAGAGTAAGAGTGTACGAGAGAGATACTGCTTTAATTGTTCATTATTAAGCGAGCGTGCAATGCCTGGCGTAGTGTTCACCGGCATTTAGTCCTTTAACAGCCCTTCACAGCTAGTTGTCGTTGGTGACGAATAAAAAGGCTTGATGGTTTAAGCAATGCTTTGATGTTTTAATGTTTTCTCGGTAAGCATTTATATATTACATGTAATGAAAATACACGTAGGAAAACTTCTCTCGTTTCTCAGAAACCTTGCTCATTAATTTTGTTCACGTAGGTCACACAAGCGACACTGGTGTTCCACAGTCGGACAAAAAACTAATATTTACATGACGGTATGAACATACCGCGCAGGACTGTAATTTCGAACACCTCCGTCCTCTACCAGCCTTGATGGGCTGCAACGGTGGCGCCCTCTTGCTACTTCTCCTCCTCGAACTCGATGCTTGACGCGGTAAACCTGTGCAGACTCTCGTCAAATATCTCCTCGGGGATTTCCTGGTCCTTGTAGTCGTCCGCGAACCAGGTCGGGAACGGTGGTTTCGGCCCGTCCCCCTTCCGCTTCCTGTGTGGAGAGAGGGAGAGAGATGGGAGGGCAGGTGGTGAGAGAAATGTATGACCAGGGGAAAAAATACACGGGGGCGGCGGGCGATTTCGCCCCCGAAATGCCAAAAAGAGCCCCCGAAAAT
>NW_014578419.1:24082-58636 GCF_000485595.1 Priapulus caudatus
GGAAAGTGAACGCGAGTGAATGGTGAATGATGAATAAGGGTGTGTGTGCGCGCATATGTCTGCATGTATGTTTTATTGTATGTGTATGCCGTAACATAGAATGAAATGCTATAGCAATACTGTTATCATTATGAATTACACTAATAACGATATTATGAGTATTTACCTTGCGTGTGTGCTGGGTTCGCCTGTGATCTCTACTAACGCCTTGTACTGTGTTCACTACTCGCCTGTGTTAGCCCACGCATAAACGTTGAGGGTATGTAAGAGTATTTCCGTGGAACGTGATCGGCCGTTTTTATACCTCGTGAACTGTGAATTGCAATTTATTTTGTCTGTGAACTGTGAATGGACCACCTTGTGTGAAGCGTGATTTAGCTTTTATTTAGTCTGTGTATTGTGAATAAGAGGTCTCTTTCCTCGTGAATGTATGCATGTCAGGCGCGGATTTAGGCCGGTTTGCACCGGCTTCCAGAAACCGGTGACAGGCCTCAAAATTCACCAGAATGCACCAAATATAGTCTAACTTTAAAAAAATTCACGGGGGCATGCCCCGGACCCCCCCACGCTCCAGATACAAAGAACATATGGAAACTATATATATATATGTATATATATACACACGCACGCACGCACGCACACACACATGTATAAGCATGACTACTGCCCAAGCATATTTTGATTTTCACAAGTGTTGTTAGTCAAGAAATAGACTTGTATACTTCTAGGACCTTATCTTATGTGTCTGAAATTTTAGCTGTAAACTGGATTATCCCCGTGATCTGTGAAAAGAGCATTATTTTCACTGTGAAATGTGAAAAGCAGTTTATTTTCACTGTGAATAGTACCCCCCCTCTTCGTTACCGATGACTTTTTGTCGTTAATAATTGTCCGTAAGGGCCTAGAGATGGCAGCAGGTACCGATCGCAATGGCGACCTGGCGAAGGAAAGGGTGAAATGTTGTTGTCGTTGAAATGTTGTTTTACTAACGTTGTGATGGGAAATATAGGCTAGTGACATAGCTTATCGTGTTCGCCACCTTGGAAACCCCACCTCCCGGTAAGAGGTAAATGCGGACATTCGTCATGGCGGTTTTGGGGGAGATACGTGAAATAACGCACGGCCGTTACAGTAATACTATATAGATGTATACAGTAGGGCCTATCTTAGTATCTATAATAATATAATAGTAGAAAGAGCGTAGGTCTCATTTTCCGTATGACCTCCGAAACCGTGCCACGCATTCTCACGCGAATCGAGCTGGCCCCCTTCTGGACGTCCCAAATGAATTGCGCTACGTTAAAACACGATGTTTCGATCATAATTCGAATAACGATCCATAACTTGGAGGAAATTTTCTAAATTTTAAGGCAGTGGCTACGGGTACGGTAGCCGTATCTTAATGTCTCGAGGCTACGGGTACGGGAGCCCATTCGCTTTCATACTTAACGAGACAAAGATGGCGGTGGTGGCGCTAGATATCGAAATAACGCCTTTGGAAAATAAATTCACGATTTGAGAGCTTAGATGAGCTAGAACCCTAACCCTAACCCTAAACCTAAACCGATGGGTAATATGGTATATATATATATACAAATATATGCCTCCATTACACTGACAAGCAGGAAATATTGTTGGAACTACTTATCCATATTGCAATGCTTTTGCATCAAAATATGCATTTGCATGAAAGGTGGCATAATTTCATTCCTTCGGACCTTTGTCTTTGTGACATCTCGGATCATCTTCAAATTTGGCATGAAGGTGCGTTAAGGTAAAGCGAAGACGCCAGTCGTTTTTGGTGTGGGTGGAGTGATCGTTGCCATGGTAACAACATTTTTGTGGAAATATTGTAGAACCTGTAAGTTGTGCTGTTTTTAGCCGATTGTCATGGAATTTGGCACACAGGGCCGATATAACATGTCCTGATGACAATCATAAATTTAAATACAAATTTTAATACAAATATTAAATTAAAATAGAGGCGACGCAGTATTATATATATATAATATGATTAGTAGTGTGCCTAGTGTTACTGTGACATGTGTGTACTCTCATACATACTCACACACACGTATAGACAACAGCATTACGTGACACAGGGAAGTTAAAGTGATACTGACCTGAGTGGCAGGATGGTGTCCATCACACGCACATAGCAGTGGTGAGGGCCCGGCACGCAGGGACCATGTACGTACAGCACATTGTACTTTGTGTTTATGCGCCATATCTGAAATTAATCGAGTGCAGACACTCTTATGTTCAGCCGATCTGTCTCGCTTCCTGCCACCGTCAATGAACGACACACATGAGCTCCTGACGATCTATTTACCAAAATCCACAAGCTGCCGTGGTTATGGCATCAACAACATATAACGTCAATTCTCCCAGTTCTGTTCTTCTGATGACAAATACACATGAAATCACTCATATATACTTAGTACTCATAGTTAGGACTGTCATCGATGCCCAACTCATCGATAAATCGCGATGGATTTGCGTCCGATATCGATATCGAAATAAATCGAAAAATAGCGATCGGATTTTTTTATTTATTTTTTTGCTAAAATGTAGCCAGCGAAGCATCGGTAGCATTTTTGACTGAGCGCCGCCATTATCGGAAGTAGTCCAGGGCGCATGCATACAGAGACAATCAATAACTGTGGTGTTCTATTGTCTCTGGTGCGTATCCTGTCTCACTGATCTCTATAATAAAATCTGTCTACCGTAAAAGCATGTCTGCTGCTTCGCCATCGCCGCGACGCCAGGTCAATCTGGTTGAATTCAGATAAATATACTTCGCCCACGTTGCATTTAAGCACAGCGATGTATAAAATGCATAGTTATCATAAGTAGAACACAATACATGAGTTTACTGTACTTTCACGGCTCATGTTTTATTACATAATTATTAAATCGAATCGGATCGAATCGGATCGAAATATCGAAAAAAAATATATCAATAATCGAATCGAAATAATTTGATACCAATGACAGGCTGACAGCCCTACTCATAGTACACACGCGATATTATAATCAGATAATTAGGATTCCTGACAGTACCTAGATGATTAGATTAAGACTAATCGTGCCTGTTGCAGTAGCAGCTGTCCCCGCCATGCGTTCATCACCTTACCTTCAGTCCCTTCAGAATTCTCCACTCGTTTCCCATGTGTCCTGGCATTTTCTTGCCAGGCCAGATTCTTGCCATGTTCTAAGAATGCATAATCACAGGATCAATGCTATAAATTTGTGCAAGAACTCTTCGTTACTATATCATTATGCATGCTTATCAGAACTGTCATCTTGACTGAGAACAAACAAATATTAAGCACGTGGGGTGGCATGCCTGTGTCCTATAGTAAGAATATGGTAACTTACCCCTCCTCCTCCTGTTGCACCCATTTTTCTGTGAAATTTGGTTGCACCATGGGAGGCAGGCCCTCCCTTCATACCCCACTTTTTCACAACTCCCTGATAACCGTGGTCAATTCTGCAACAGAAAAGTACAAATTTAATAACCTATTGGATAACGTACAACATAACTGACATCGAATGCATGCTGCAACTGTGAGAAGCATAGTGTATTAGCTCCACGATACAACTGTGTTCACAACTCTATCTATCTGTCTATTATCTCTCTATCTGTCTGTACTCCTGCGTCGACTATTGGTCTTACGTTCTGGCCTGGCAGTCAACGAAGTCTCCAACACTGAAGTGCATGGCGTTCAGCTGTGTTCCTGAAACACGCAACACATTCGCTAGATTGATATAAATGTATATAGATGACTTGCCTAATTTGTATGTGATTTTTAACGCATTTATGCCAAAATATCGACTTTCCTCCACTTTGCTGCCAACGACTGTTTTTGTAATGTACTACTGCATAATGAGATTACCTGGCTGTATTACTGCATCCCTCGTCACAAAGAAGCGAGACAGGTGATGTTTCGGCATCACACCTGCCTCTTGGAAAAGTCCCAGGTACTCAGCCTTGAACTGGATAATGACAAGTGAAAATCAGAGAGAGGGAGAAATTTGCCATGCCTAGTGTCGCAATGCGACTTATTATTTACTTATATGGACACTAGGTGTCACTGGTTTAGAAGAGTGTTGTTAGGGGGTGCGTGGTTGGAGACACGGGAGTTTGAGTGTCTAGAAAAGAGTTTTATCGTTACTGCAGATATTTTGATATTTGTTGATCGTAAGAATAAACGGGCTAACCACCCTACTTTTTGGACACCACATACCTCTATTTTTTGCTTGTCGTGGATACTTACTCAACCAGGGTGGGATCTACAGTACGACACTAGCATCCTTATGTAACAGTCTTTCACCCATGATAGTCCGTCACAGAGTTATCAACACTCTTACACGTGTCTTATGTAATAATGAATCGTGGTCAAGCTCCAAGTTAATCTAACAATACTGGTAAGATATTCACAAACTCGATTTTGTCTGTAATGCGCTTGGCAACGTAAACGGGGGTTAACTCACAAGACGTGGGTCAGCACTATCTGCTCCCACGACCTGAATGCCGAAGTTCGGCGTCCGGCTCCCCCTACGCCGCTCTCTGTTGATCTCAGGCGGCGTGTATCGGATCACGTGGTTGTCAGCGACCTATGCCACACAGAATCAGCATATAACATGCACGGAGAACGACTTTGCGTTGGCATGTTAGCATGAATGACCATTTAATCGATCAATCATTAATCTGTTTCTATTACATTCAAATTACTTTTATCAATTTTTGACAGATTTATGTCAAAGAGGGTTATATAGATTTAAATACGTTAATTTTTGTGATGAGTGACAATCTCATGTGTACATATAACAGAGTATATGGTTGTCTAATATGGCTAAGCTATTTTAAATAACAAGTACCTGCAGTAAAGTTGTGTAAAACTTTTTCCCATTGTTTAGCCACTGTGGAATAACACCAATTTTGCGGCAGATTAATCCACATCGCACGGATCTTAAAAAGAACACAACATAAATGGTACTATAGTAATGAATCCCTACAGAATTTACATTGTATTTCACATGTGTCCAATATAAAATGTTCAATTTTCACGTCAAATTTTAATTCAATATGTGCAATAAATTAACCTCGGTGTCCAATCAGCTCTTTCCCAAGGGCCTTCTTTGAGGGGAGAGTCTACTGAGTACTTTTCCTCCACCATATCTTGCAGAAAAGCCTCATTATCACTGGTCAGGTCTTCCGGTGCACTTGTGTCGAGCTTTTTTGTCCACCATGGAGCAGGTGTGTTTGGAGAATGGGTCATACGGAATTGAACATACGGAAGGGTGCGCTGAAATGTATTTCCATGTGATTTACTGTACCTCGATTCCAACAATCTCTCGTTAGGTAACACATTTTGAATAAATCTACCACAGTTGCCAGGCAAAAGACGTCGCATGGAGGCTGCCATTTTGAGCACGAACCCTAGCGAACCTGGCGGTCCACGAGCACGGATAAACAGTAACAACTTTACGGATTACATACAGTCACAACTTCTATTAACGAAAGCATATTATATATACTTTAGATATATATTATGCAGATCATAATGCATAAATATTTGCAGAGAGAGAAAGAATACGACAGCATGTTTCTTGTTAAACGTCACAATTAGTTTGACCTATGGTTTGACGACCTGGTGACATCATATCCGCTAAGAGGTAGGGGAAATTGCGTCACGGGTCACCAGGATGGCGATTGGCAGCATAGCAAGCGAGTACTGTGGATTTTTTGAACATATATAATAAGTTTTTCAATCGTTATTATGGTGATCTATTGCACTCCGGGCTGCTGTCAACTGATTAACAGTGCTGAAACAGATTATATTTAGACTGAAACCAGTGCGGAGGTATGTATGGTAAAGAATCGATCGTAATGCATTCGTGAGTGATTCGCTCGAGGTCCTGCCCCTGGCTTTTGCACTGTATTTAGGCCGAGACTATACGCACGGCGGCCGTGTGGATAAGATTCATATGGCTTCATACGCACGGCGGCCGTGGTGGCGGACTCAATATGGCTATACGCACGGCGGCCGTGTGGATTAAGATTCAATATGGCTATACGCACGGCGGCGCGTATGGCCGACTCAATATGGCTTAGGAATGAGGAGGGGAGAAGGGAGAAGTGTGGAGAAGGAGGAAGGGGAGAAGGGAGAGGTGGTGGAGGATGAAGGGAATGAAGCTGGTGATGAAGGAGGAAGGGAAGAAGGAAGAAGGTGGTGGAGAAGGAGGAGGGGAGAAGCTGGTGGAGAAGGAGGAGGGGAGAAGGGAGGTGTTGGACAGAAGGAAGGAGGGGGAGATGCTGGTTGAACGGAGGGGAGAAGGGAGATAGGTGGTGGAAAGGAGGCTGGGGACCAAGCTGGTGGAGGAGGAGGGGAAGGGAAATATCTGGTGGAGGCAGGGGAGAAGGGAGAGGTGGTGGAAGAGGGGGAAAAGGGAGAAGGTGGTGGAGGAGGGGGAGGAAGCTTGGTGGAGAAGGAGGAAGGATAGCGAAGGAGGGGGAGAAAGGGAGCTGGTGAGAGGAGGAGGGGGAGAAGCGGGATAAGGAGGGGGAGAAGGGAGCTGGTGGACGGAGGGGGGAGAAGGAGAAAGGTGGTGGAGGAGGAGGAAGGGAGAAGCTGGTGGAGAAGGAGGAGGGGAGAAGAAGAGACAGAGTGGTGGAGAAGGAAGGGGGAGAAGCTGTGGAGAAGAGGAGGGGGAGAAGGAGAGACCGGTGGTGGAGGAGGGGAGAAGCACTGGTGTGAGAAGGAGTACAGGAGATAGTTGAGGGGGAAGAGGAGCTGGGTGGAGGAGGGGGAGAAGGCGCACTGGTGGAGGAGGGGGAGAAGGGAGCTGGTGGAGGAGGGGAAGAGGGAGAAAGCTTGGTGGAGAAGGAGGCGGGAGAGGAGAAGGTAGTGGAAGAAGGGAGGAGGGGAGGGGGGAGCTGGTGGAGAAGGGAGGAGGGGAGAAGGGAGAAGCTGGTGGAGAAGGAGAAGCTACGACCAGCTTCTCCCCTCCTCCCTTCTCCCCATCTAGCTTCTCTTCTCCCCTGCCTCCTCCACCCAGCTCACTTCTCCCCCTCCTCCTCCACCAGGCTCCCTTCTCCCCCTCCTATCCCATTCCTCCTATCTCCACCAGCTTCTCGCCCCTCCTCCTCCACCAGCTTCTCCCATCCTCCTTCTTCCACCTACCTCTCTCTTCTCCTCTTGCCTCCTCTTGCCCAACAGCTTCTCGCCTCCCTCCTCCCAACTCTGCTCTCCTTCTCCCCCTCCTCCACCAGCTCCGCTTCTCCCCTTCCTCTTCTCCACCAGCTTCTCCCCTGCCTCCTTCTCCAGCCACCGTTCTCCCCTTCTCCTTCTCCATCGCACCCGCTTCTCCCCCTCCTCCACACTTCTCCTTTCTCGCCCCTCCTCCACCAGCTCCCTCCTCCCTACTCCTTATCCCCTCCGTCCTTCCCTGCTCCATCAGCTCCCTTCTCCCCCTCTCTTGCTCTCCTTCCTCCTACCACCAGGATTCACCACCTGTTTCCCCTCCACCACCTTCTCCCTTCTCACCACTCCTCCGTTCTCGCACGCAGCTTCTTTCGCTCCTCCTTCTCCCACTTACACTTCTCCCCGCTCCGCCCTCCATCCATTCTCCACAGCTTCTCCTTTCCCCCTCTCCTCCACCAGCTCGCTCCCTCCCCTTTTCCTCCTTCTTCCAGTCCCTCTCCCTGCATGCACTGCTCCCTCATCTCGTACCTTCTCCGCTCCCACCACCTCCCCGCCTCCTTCTCCCCCTGCCTGCCCAGCCCACCTTTTCTCCCTTCCCCCCTCTTCTCCACACAGCTTCTCCCCCTCCTCCACCACCTTCTCCTTCTCCCCCTCCCTCCTTCTCCACCAGCTCTCCCCCTCCTCCACCAGCTTCTCCCTTCACCCCCTCCTCCTCCACGCAGCTCCCTCCTCGCCCTCCTGTCCTCACTCCTTTCGCCCTTCTCACCAGCTTCTCCCCCTCCTCATTCTCCAACACTTCCTCTCCCCATCCCTCCTTTCTCCAACAGCTTCTCCCCTCCTCCTTCTCCACCCCACCTTCTTCCTTTCCCCTTCCTCCTTCTCCACCAGCTTCTCCCTTCTCCTCCACCACCTTCTCCCTTCTCCCCTTCCTCTTCTCCACAGCTTCTGCCCTTCTCCCTTCCTCATTCCTAGCCATATTGACGATCTCGGCCAACTAATTGCATGCCAGGCCGGTGCGTATAGCCATATTGAATCTTATCCACAGCTGGCCAGCCGTGCGTATATGTCAACGGCTCCGACACCTAACACTTTTTTTTCAGTGGCCCGATCGGCCACCAACAAATCATTGATTTTCGAATTTTTGGTGGCTCCGAAAACTGAAATCTGGTGGCCCGAAAAAAAACAAAGAAACAACATATAAATCTTTATTTCAATCTCGTATTGTATATTATTTGATAAGTTGGGCGCGTCTGCATTGCACTTGCACAAGTCTTTTAAACAACCCCACACCCAATGCACACACTGTGAGACAATTGCTGATTGAGGCATAACATTTGAATTATCCATTCCACCGGCATCAAATTTTCACCAGACATCTTGCATACCATTTTTCACATTCACTCATTATTTATCAAACACGCGGCTGGCACGCTGCTACCCTCGATCAGTTTCAGCACGTTCAAAGAAATGATCAAAGTCAGCAGAGCATGCAAATATTGGAAAACAAGTAACTGGTAGGAGAACACAACAACAACATTGGCCTTTTACATGTTAAAATAAATTCAAACATATACATTTAATCTCATGAAAGTGTAAAATGTCTTTGGCAAGGGGCTTTGAAAACCTGTAAAAATTAAAATATTGCAGAATTTATAACAGATAAAGTAGAACCATTAATTATATCAACAAAAGTAGCTGGGTCACGCATCGCATTTAAAAAGAAAAAGGCAGCCATGTCTAAGACTAAGTAATATTTTCGTTGTGGGGTAAAGAGAAAGAGAAAACTGCATACAGATAAACCTTACAAAGCCTAATATTTACACTTCGGATTTAAAATACTGATCCATCTTCATGGAATAGTTCAGTTTATTTCTACGCGAACTGTTCGAACTGCATGGCAGTTTTGGCTTCGCCATCCGAAACAGTGAGCAGGCAGTGCAGCTAGCTAGCAATCAGCGGTGAACCAGACGATGTCTATCTTTGCCCATGTGTGGCCAGCGTCCCCGTACCCGACCGATGTCCCGGACGCATGTGTGTCCCGCTATTTCGTTAGAGCCATTCTTTTAACAGAAATACATCAGAAAAAGGAGAAATTTCATCATTGTTCTTTCTATGACGAATTGGTATCCGTCGAAGCCTCGATGCGCCGTCGGCCGGTTCATGTTTTACATACGCCTCGCACAGAACAGCTGCAAGAGCAGGCCCCGTATTGTCTTAGTACGCATTGTCGGGTTTTCGCTTCGATACAATGTAATCACATGTGGATGCTGGGCGCTTCCAAATATCGCTATCGCCTCGGCGCCGCTGATTCTCTGACCTCTGGCGTGAGACGTGGTGTCGCGGCCCGGCACTGTTCGTTCGTAGCGGAGGCAGCCACGCGTCGGGACATTGTCCTAGGCAGAGCGTGAGCGCGGATACCGAGTCTAGACAGCAATAACGTGCTTGTGGGCCGCGCAGTAGAGATCGATTAAAGCCATGCGCCCGTTCATGCCCCGCGGCTGACATGCCTGAGCGTGCGTGGACCTGTGCGCCCTCGCTCCGCAGAATTGCTCGCTCTCCTTTGCCAATGAGATTTAGCACGTAAGAACACCAATTTTTATCAGCATAGATCAGCTTTCTGAAATTTGTAGTGGCCCGAATCGGGCCAACCGAATTTAACATTTTGGAACTTTTGTGGCCGACATAAAGTTTGGTGGCCCCCGGCCACCGGGCCACGCTATTATCTCTCTTATTGTCACTTCCTGTATTTAACCTCCTACCTAGGTAAGTAGTAGAATCATGACAAGTCAAAGAGCTAATATATACCTAGAGTGTACAACGGGAAAACGGAATAGTGGCTATTTCACGACAACATTATCTCTGACTATTGCCTGGCAATCTAGAATAAATTTTATGGTATCTTGCATTAAGCAGAACTCTTTGCTCTCTAAAACAAGACCAAGCCGCTTGTCAATACATACTCCTAGGTGAGACTTTATTGGCCTCCTAAACCTGCCCCTCGCACAGTGCGCTCACACGGGCCTCGAGCATCCAGCTTGATTGCGCAAGCCTAAACGGCCTCTAAGCATTTTGGCTAATCGTTTTCCGTCGCCGGCTTTGGAGCGCTGGATAATTGATGATCACATGCCCAATTTGTGCTGCTTACTAGTGCGTTGTATAGACTGTAATTAAAAAAACATTGCGGCTTCCATCATGACGGCATTAGCCGTGCTAAGGTAAAGATAATGGGAGATAAGGGCATAGGCGATGCCGGCCCGAAAGTCACCTCTTACCCTGCACCTGCACCCGAAAATCATTCATGAAAATTGAGGCGGGAAAAAACCGAACCTCACGAAGCAACCTAGAGAGGCGTTTAGGTTGCTGGAAGTAAGCTGGGATGCAGGGCCGTGTGAGGCATGTGGGAGGGGAAGGTCTTAGGAGCCCAATATATCAGCACTACGATGTACTCCGCGTATCTGGCAAGTCGGTGGTCTTGTTTTTAGAGAGCAAAAGAATTCTGCTGTAATGCCCATACCCAATAAAAATTGATTCTAGACTCGCAGGCAAAGTGAGAGATACTACATGTCGTGAAATAGGCACCGATTTTTCCTGCCGTAGTTTTTCCGTTTTGTTACACTCTAGGTATGTATTAGGCTTCTTGATACAAGTACAAATGTCACAATAATGTAAACCGCAACACGCCGCTAACTCTGCTGTTGTGGTTTACATTATTGTATGTATCTTGCCTAACGCTAGGCTCCTGTATCTAGCTCAAATTCCAAGGAACTGTGTATCGCAAGACTGGCAAGGACCGATGAGTTGATCAAAAATAGAACAGATCAACCACTCGCGGATCTATGGGCGGCCAAGTGTTCGGCATGACTGATGTTCGTTACGAAATCATGATTTTGTAACGAAATCCCAAGTCCTACAAAGTGACTTTCGTTACCAAGTCACTAATGCGAGTGATTTCGTTACCGAAATCGAGCTACTGGCGAGTGATTCGATTACGAAATCAGCTACTGCAAAGTGATTTCGTTACGAAATCATGCTACACTTTGCGCGCCCGGCAACGCCAATATGTCGCATGACTGTATTGTCGTCTACAAAAATAAGTCTACAAAGTGATGTTCGGTACGAAATCAACTCTGCGAGTGATTTCGTTACGATTCAACTACTCGGCGAATGATTTCGTTACGAAATCACTTAACTCGCGAAGTGATTTTCGTACGAAATCAGCTACTGACGAGTGATTTCGTTACGAAATCCAGCTACTGCGAGTGATTTCGTGAACGAAAGCATGCGACACCTTGCGGCGCTGGCGGCGCGCAAGTGTAGGCATGGAGCTTGAATTTTGTAACTGAAATCAAGTCTACAAAGTGATTTCGTTACGAAATCAACTACTGAGCGTTATTATCGTTTACGAAATGCATGCGACACTCCGAGCCGGCGCGCCCAGAAGTGTAGCATGACTTGATTTCGTTACGAAATCGCTACTGCGAGTGATTTCGTAACGAAATCATGCTACACTTGGCGTGGGGGCGCCAAGTGTCGCATGACTGATTTCGTTCGAAATCACATGATCCTCCTGAAAATCCTCCTCTTCTCCCCAGCTTCTGTCTCCTCCTACCGTCCACCCTCCCTCTCCTTCCTCTTCTCACGCAGTCCGTCCCCGCTGGCTCCTTCTCCACCGAGCTTCTCCCCATCCTCCTTCTCACCACTTCTCTCTCCCTATTCTCGCTTCTCCCCGCACAAGCTGTCTCTTTCTCCCGTCCTCTTCTCACAGGCTCTCTCCCTCCTCCACCTTCGTCCCTTCTCCCCTCCTCCTCCACCTTTTTCTTCCCTAACTCCCTTCTCCCTTCCTCCCATCCTTCTCCGCCTCACCTCCTCTCTCCACAGCTTCTCCCTCCTTCTCCAACCAGCTTCTCTTCCTCCTCCCCATTTCTGCCCCTTCTTCCCCCCTCCTCCTTCTCCACCAGCTTTCGCGGTCTGCCTTCTCCACCACCTTCTCCGCTTCTCGCCGTTCTCCTTCTCCACCAGCTCTCCCTCCTCTTCCCACCACTTCTCTCCTCTTCCCTGCTTCATTCTCACCGACTTTCCCCTTCCTCTTCTACCGCCTTTCTCCCTCTTCCTTCTCCACTTTTCCCTTCTCCGCTCCTCCTCTCACAGCTTCTCCCCTCCTTCTCCACTAAGTTCTCTCCCTCTCCACACCTTCTCCCTCTCTCTTCTCCACCAGCTTCTCCCTCCTCTTTCTCCACACTCCTTCTCCTTGCCTCCTTCTCCACAGCTCTCCCCTCCCTTGCTCCACGCAACCTTCTCACGCTTCTCGCCTCCTCCTCCTCACTTCCCATCTCTCCCCTCTCCTTCTCTGACCAGCTTCTCCCTGTCACCCTTCTCATTCTCCCGACAGCTCTTCTCCCCCTCTCTCCTTCTCCACAGCTTCGTCGCCCTTCTGCCTTCTCCACACTCTCTCCCTTCTTCCTTCCTCATTCTCTACCGTTCTCCCTCCTCCGTTTTCTCCCACCATTCTCTCCGTCGTCCTCTCCCACCTCACTGCTCTCCTCGCTGTGACCGGCCTGATATAGACAACCCCGGTCCGATTTCTAATTCCCGGGCAGTCCACATCCTAGACTCGTACTCGCTCCCTTCTTGTAACTCGGATGGTAACTAAGCCCATCGGCTAACTAAGCCGAGAGGGTGGACGGGTACCAGTCTATCACATCCATCGCACGCACGCCCCCATGTATGAATATTTTTTCATTTTTCTATCTTACCATTAACTATTTTTTTCCAGCAGTATAGAAAATATAATAACGCAAATATTTACATGATTTATTTGTAGACTTGATTTCGTAACGAAATCACTTTGTAGACTTAGTTTCGTTACGAATCAGTCATGGCGACACTTGGCGCCCTTACGCCAAAGTGTAGCATGATTTCGTAACGAAATCACTCGATTGTAGTAGCTGATTTCGGTCACGAAATCACTCGCAGTAGTTGATTTCGGTACGAAATCACTTTGTAGACTTGATTTCGTAACGAATATCACTTTGTAGACTTGATTTCGTTGCGAAATCAATGATTTAGTAACAAATCAGCCATGCGACACTTGGCGCCCTTACGCCAAGTGTAGCATGATTTCGTAACGAATCACTCGATTTGTAGTAGCTGATTTCCGTAACGAAATCACTTTGTAGATTTGATTTCGTAACGAAATCACTTTGTAGACTTGATTTCGTGAACGAAATACGACTTTGTAGACTTGATTTCGTTACGAAATCAATGATTTAGTAACGAAATCAGCCATGCGACACTTGGCGCCCTTACGCCAAGTGTAGCATGATTTCGTTACTAAATCATTGATTTCGTAACGAAATCAAGTCTACAAAGTGATATTTCGTTACAAAATCAAGTCTACAGTGATTTCGTTACGAAATTCACTACTGGCGAGTGATTTCGTGACGAAACAGCTACTACAATCGGTGATTTCGTTACGAAAATCATGCCTACATTGGCGTAAGGGCGCCAAGTGTCGCATGGCTGATTTCGTTACTAAATCAGTGAGTTTCGTAAGCGAAATCAAGTCTACAAAGTGATATTTCGTTACGAAATCAAGTCTACAAAGTGATTTCGTTACGAAATCAACTACTGCGAGTGATTTCGTGACGAAATCAGCTACTACAATCGAGTGATTTCGTTACGAAATCATGCGCTACACTTGGCGTAAGGGCGCCAAGTGTCGCATGGCTGATTTCGTTACTAAATCATTGATTTCGTAACGAAATCAAGTCTACAAAGTGATATTTCGTTACGAAATCAAGTCTACAAAGTGATTTCGTTACGAAATCAAATCTACAAAGTGATTTCGTTACGAAATCAGCTACTACAATCGAGTGATTTCGTTACGAAATCATGCTACACTTGGCGTAGGGGCCAAGTGTCGGCATGGCTGATTTCGTTACTAATACATTGATTTCGCACGAAATCAAGTCTACAAAGGTGATATTTCGTGTTACGAGAAATCAGTCTACAAAGTGATTTCGTTACGAATCAACTACTGCGAGTGATTTCGTGACGAAAATCAGCTACTACACATCGAGTGATTTCGTTACGAAATCATGCTACACTTGGCGTAAGGGCGCCAAGTGTCGCATGACTGATTTCGTAACGAAATCAAGTCTACAAAGTGATTTCGTTACGAAATCAAGTCTACAAATAAATCATGTAATATTTGCGTTATATTATTTATTAATTACGGGAAAAAATAGTTAATCGGGATAAGATAGAAAAAGTGAAAAATATGCATACATGGGCGTGGCGTGCATGGATGTGGATGAGACTGGTACCCGGTCCACCTCTCGCTTAGTTATCGATGGGCTTAGTTACCATCGAGTAATCAAGATGGGAGCGAGTACCAGTCTAGGATGTGGACTGCGGGAATTTAGGAAATCGGAACGGGGTTGTCTATATTCAGGCCGGTACAGGAGGAGGAGCATGGTGAGGTGGTGGAGAAGGCGGAGGAGAGAAGCTGGTGGAGAAGGAGGAGGGGGAGAAGCTGGGGGAGAATGAGGAAGGGGAGAAGGGAGAAGGTGGTGGAGAAGGAGAAGGGGAGAAGCTGTGAGAAGAGGAGGGAGAAGCTGGTGGAGAATGAGGAAGGGGAGAAGCTGGTAGAGAAGGAGGAGGGGGAGAAGATGGTGAAGGAGGAGGAAGGGGAGAAGGGAGAAGGTGGTGGAGAAGGGGGAGGGAGAGCTGGTGGAGAAGGAGGAAGGGGAGAAGGGAGGTGGTGGAGAAAGAGAGGGAGGGGAGAAGCTGGTGAGAAGGAGGAGGGAGAGAAGCTGTGGAGAAGGAGAGGGGAGAAGTGGGGAGGAGGGGGAGAAGCTAGTGAGAGGGGGGAGAAAGCTGGTGGAGAAGGAGGAAGGGGAGAAGGGAAAAGGTGGTGGAGAAGGAGGAGGAGAAGCTGGTGGAGAAGGAGGAAGGGAAGAAGCTGTGGAGAATGAGAAGACAGGGAGAAGGGAGAAGGTGGTGAGAAAGGGAGGAGAAGCGGTGGAGAGGGAGGAAGGGGAGAAGGGGAAGTGGTGGAGAAGGAGGAGGGGAGAAGCTGCGTGGAGAAGGAGGAGGGGGGAGAAGGGAAAGGTGGTGGAGGAAGAGAAGCTGGGAGAAGTGGTAGAAGCTGGTGAGAAGAGGGAGGGAGAAGGAGGGGGAGAGGGAGTGTGGAGAGGAGGGGAGAAGGGAGAGGGATAAGGAGGAGGAGAAGGGAGCTGGTGGAGGGAGGGGAGAAGGAGAAGGTTGTGGAGGAGGGGGAGAAGCTGGTGGAGAAGGAGGAAGGGAGAAGAGAGAAGGTGGTGGAGAAGGAGAATGGAGAAGCTGGTGGAGGAGGAGGGGAGAAGCTGGTGGAGAAGGAGGAAGGGGAGAAGGGAGCTGGTGGAGGAGGAGGGGGAGAAGGGAGAAGCTGGTGGAGAAGGAGGAGGATTTTCAGGAGGATCAGTGATTTCGTAACGAAATCAGTCATGCGACACTTGGCGCCCCACACGCCAAGTGTAGCATGATTTCGTTACGAAATCACTCGCAGTAGCTGATTTCGTAACGAAATCAAGTCATGCTACACTTGGCGCGCCGGCTCGCCGAGTGTCGCATGATTTCGTAACGAAATAACGCTCAGTAGTTGATTTCGTAACGAAATCACTTTGTAGACTTGATTTCGTTACGAAATCAAGTCATGCTACACTTGGCGCGCCAGCGCGCCAAGTGTCGCATGCTTTCGTCACGAAATCACTCGCAGTAGCTGATTTCGTAACGAAATCACTCGCTAGTATGATTTCGTAACGAAATTACTCGGCAGTAGTTGATTTCGTAACGAAATCATTCCGCAGTAGTTGATTTCGTAACGAAATCACCCGCAGTAGTTGATTCGTAACGAAATCCCTTTGTAGACTTGATTTTGTAACGAAATAAAGTCACTGCGACACTTGGCGTGCCGGGCGCCAAGTGTAGCATGATTTCGTAACGAATCACTTGCAGTAGCTGATCTTCGTAACGAAATCACTCGCAGTAGCTGATTTCGTAACGAAATCACTCGCAGTAGTTGATTTCGTAACGAAATCACTTTGTAGACTTGATTTCGTTACAAAATCATTGATTTCGTAACGAAATCAGTCATGCGACACTTGGCGCCCCATACGGATCGCAGTAAAACTAAAAATCTTCCCTTTTTCAATTAACCAAAGAGGAAGATAGAGAATTCCAAATCCAATTTCCAATATGGAAGAAAGTACTTACTGATATCTATGGTCTTTTGTATAACTATTCATACACATAACGCAGGGTTCTCCCAAGGATGAAAGTGAAACAGGGGAGGGGGAAAGGGGTGGGAGGGGGAGGGGGGAGTGGAAACTAGGGGTCGCGGGGGCATGTTTTTTTACCGTAATGCGTAAAATCGCCGACCAACACATAGACGGTATTTTGGGTACTTGTATATAAGACAGCCGAGTTGGTATAGTTTGTGTTAGGGTTTGGGACAGGGTGACTGTTTGTACTTGTGTGTGGTCTGCAGTGCATGCGTAGTGTAGTACGTTTACTCATTAGTTGTACCTTAAAAATACACGCGTGGGGGGCCTGGTCGAATGGGAATTCTTGACGATCGATTCCCGCGCTGTCAAACTTTTATTGTGGTGGAATTTAATCGGGGCGGAGGTAAGTTAAACGGGGCGCAACAATTGAAACGTGGGTGGAGTTTTCCCAAACGGGGCGGGCGCGCCCGGTTTGCGCAACGTAGGGAGAACCCTGACATAACGTTTATCTTGACGTGAGTTGACTCTGTGCCTGAACTTGTCTTTACATTTGTAATTATTAGCTGCCGTACTCCCGGTAACATCATCTAGTAACTACTGCACTGCTGCCTCTGCAGTGGCAGTCGCATTGCCATTGCTGGATGTTTCTGGGTTACGGTACCACATAATTGTCTTTAGAGTGCTTGAGACACTTAAAATACACGTCTGGTCTACAGCGACATGCTTTCCGTGTTTCAGGTTGACATCATCAGAGATGCGTGCCAGTAGTCGGTTTCTGTGTCGCGATGCCGCGTCGTCCCTGCTCCTTGCTCACGAGCCGAGGCCGCCACCCCAGCGCCCCCTGTCGAGGATTCCCGCGACCTCGCAACGCGGCTCGACGCCGCCGCCGCCCTCCCTCTGTCCGCGGCGGCACTTCTTCAAGCTGCCGTCGCTGCCCTTTGGCGGCAAGCGGAAGGACTACTCAGAACAGCGTATCCTCGGTTACTCGATGCAGCAGATGTACAATGTCGTCGCCGACGTCGACAAATACCCGGAGTTTGTGCCGTGGTGCACAGACGCGACCATCGCGAACCGCACCAGCCGACACTTCAACTGCATGATGGAGATCGGTTTCCATCCGCTGATAGAGCGATACAACTCCGTCGTGACTGTGGTGCCCCCGAACCTCGTGCGCTCTGTCTGCACAGACGGGATGCTGTTCAACCACCTGGAGACGACATGGCGGTTCAGCCCCGGTATCCGCGGCAATGACAGCAGCTGCCGGCTCGAATTCTCGCTGTCATTTGAGTTCCGCTCGGTGCTTCACTCGCACCTGTCTTCCGTGTTCTTCAACGAAGTCGTCAAGACGATGGTCCGCTCGTTCCTGCGACGCGCGAGAGCCCTCTACGGAGAGGCCAGCATCGTCGATCATCGTCGCCCGACCGTCGTCTCGCGGTCTTGACCTCACCGGCGCCCTCTATAAACCTCCCCTGTCACGCGAGAATTGTATGTGGCGTCGACTCGGCGGAGAGCACGTTAGCGAATTAGGGTTTGAACATCAGCGTTGTTGCTAGGTGGCGCTTGCAGCCATTAGTAGTGCCAGTTTACTGGGCGAGTCATGCACTGTGATCATGTGCGCACAAACTGCGCCGGTCAGGTGGCGGCAGGTCATGCCTACGTGCCAATGTTAGGAAATTAAACTGTAATCTATACAAATAAGTTTTTCAGTTTATTGAATAGGTAATGTACGTACGATGCTAGTTGTGTTTTTGCCGTGCGACTAGACACACAGTATACATTGTGTTTGCATATGAATCGGATGAAAATCCCAAATTATGAAATGGGAGATGGCGAAACCGATTCTTTATTATACACTACTGCCATTACTCAGTAATTTACTGTTATTTATCTAGATGGGTTGATATATAAATTATCACACACTGCAACTATTGTGTATGGCAATTTTTGTCTTTGTTGTTGTGTTCCTAATTATAGCCTGATAATTTTGCAGATATTAATCAAATCATTGCACACTACATCGAATAGTATCGCTAGGGAAAGTATTTCAAAGGTGTTTTTAATTTCAAATAAGTTAGTCACTATTCGTTGCATTGGATGTGTCGAATTTTATACTGTAACAGAAGTAATTGTACATACACATATTAGCCCCATAAAGCAATGAAGAATTCTGCATATTACATGATATATTTATTTCACAAGTTTCAGACATAGGTGGCGGCAGTATGAGCTTTCAATATGGATGCGCCCACAAGTTTAACTCATGTCACTAAATAACAAGCAATACAAACGGCATAGTATCTATGTAATTACACACATTTATATGATAGACTTAGAAATTCCTGTCAGTTTCTGATGATATGATATGTATACAGTATAGGCCCACACATGATAATGCACTGGCGCATAGTGATTTAGTAAATTAATCATGGTGGTGCTGTAGTGTCAGTGTGCACTGTGTGGCACGTACTGCCAGTGGCAGTGGTATTAGTCACAACACTACAGGCTACAGCATCACTTTTAGGTGGCTCTCAAATTACCACATTTTCTAGAGCGCGTAACAGTTTTTATCTGTCTGTCGATGGATCGAAAGATTATGGACATTGAGCATATAACAAGACTCAAGCAGCTTGAGGAAAAGGTAACTTCTACAGACAAATACTAAGTATCGACTGAAGGTTATGAAACCGGTTCGTTCTCCGGGAATACAACTATAAATATAATTGACTAAATATATATATATATATATACCTATATATAGAAAGAGGGAGAGACGGAGAGCTGCCAATATATGGCCTGTATGCTGCCCACACATACTGACAATAATTAATGGCCAAACATCAATACCTGAACATTTCAGGCTGTCCAGTGTAATAGAAGTAAATGTAACTTTTTTTTAGCTTTCTTTGTGCTCCACAAATTAATATAAATATATCCCATAGATGGAGAAACTGCCCAACTTGCTCATTACGTGAAAAACCTTTACATCAAATTACATAAATGTTTGTTTTATAGGAGCTAGCTGACTGTGAAGCAAAACTCAAGCAATGGTAATTATTGTGATGTTATTGTCAGTATAGTATTTAACTGCATTAAATAATGAGGCAATCATTTGGTTTTATATGTTTGTATATACGTAGTTAAAATATGTTTTGGTGCTCGATCCATACACATGTATTTTGAATTCAATTTGAGATTTATGCAGGCACAAGTATTGACCTTTAATTTATAGAAAGTGATCACAATTTAATTATCTTATTGCAGGGAAAAGTACATAGCTGATTATCGTGATTTACAGAAATCAATGGAAATATATCCTGGTGAAGTTTCTCATGACATCATGGTAAGATATGAACAATACACAATAAAGTTTATTTACTTGAGGTTTACTAAAATAAGCCATCTGAAGATGCTGAAGTATTGACAAGTAAATTTTAATACAACACTTTTCTTACTAGGTGCCATTTGGCAAGCTGGCATTCATGCCTGGGAAGTTAGTTCACACCAATGAGATTATGGTGCTTCTTGGAGACAACTGGTTTGCTGAACGTTCTGCTAAGCAAACAATAGAAATTGCACAAAGGCGAATCGATCGTACGTTCGTGAGTCTAGTTAAACTCAAAACTGCAGATCTACTAGATAGTAGATTGAAAGCAATTGGATTTGGTTCGAAATTGTATTAAAAGATTTCGAAGTTTTCCTCAGACTCCCACAAGATTCTAACGAATTTTTACATAAAATTTACTGTCATTAAAGGACTATTGAAGTCAAATTTTATAACTTCTGTAACGTTTTTATACATATAATTACATTCAATAACGTATTCCATTTCAAATCCGGTGCCCGCAGTTCAAATCCGCAGTAAGAAACACATGAATATTAGTCTAGGTCATGTGACGTCACAGCCCCCTGTTGAAACACGCCATTATGTAAACATAGTGTGTGTGGTGTATAAGATGGAGACAGAAAGCGATAATTTCAATAATTCTAGTGATTACTCAGATGATGGTGATATTTATAGTGATTTACCAGTTGGATATAGGTTTGAGCCTGAATATACACAAGAAGAAATTGAGGAGAATCGTCTGAAAAAGCAACGCGAAGAGTCGGCACAAACTTCTCAAGAATCAGAACAGTCACAACATGGCGGAATGGAAGCTTCGATACCAGATAGGACTGTAGACAAATACTGGTGTTCTTGTAATGTTTGTGAATTAATGAGTACGGCACCTGAATGTATATGCTGCCATGAGAATGAGAAGATCAGGGTTATTGTAGACCAGTTCGGCGCTAGACCAGGTGAGGCATGCGAGTACACTGATCACCGGGCTTATCACGCTCGGTCAGAATCACATATGTATCTGTACATGTACAAACATCTCTACGCAAGTCATGTACATATACCGTGAATGCATTATCCACACAGGTAATATGTATGTACATGAATATAAGTACTTTTACAGGCTACATGTTTGTTGTATGCTGTAACAATACTTTCACCTAGCATAACATATACTAGCGTGTTAGCACTGTTACGCTATATAATGGCATGTTTCAACGGGGGGCTGTGACGTCACATGACCTAGATTAATATTCATGTGTTTCTTACAAATTGGGTGCCGGATTTGAAATGGAATACGTTATTGAATGTATTTCTATGTATAAAAACGTTACAGAAGTTATAAAATTTGACTTCAATTGTCCTTTAACATTTCTACTATGTGAAGATATTCAGACCAGTGTGTAAAAACGTGATGCTCTTAGTCACACTTGTTACTAATGTAATATCACTCGCCACAGACCTTGAGTCTCACTCTAGGAAACTACTTGAGGAGAAACACCAGTTGGAGTCTAGACTCAGTTTCACGGAGGAGTTTCGTAGCATTGCACTGCAGCAAGGCGACACACAGGAGATTGTGGAAGAGTACGATGAGGAACGGGAGAAGCAGTGGCGAGGTTTGTACAGGATGCTGATCAATGCTGCTGTCGATCATGTTCATAACGCTGATACTGGTGATGAAGCTAATGTTGATTGTGATGCTGATAATGACATTGACATTGACGCTGATGCTGATGATGACGTTGATGCTGATACTGGTTGACGTTGCTGCAGATTCTGATGATTATATTGATGCTGATGATGACGTTGATGCTGATTCTGATGATGATAATGATGCTGATGATGACGTTGATGCTGATTCTGATGATGATAATGATGCTGATGATGACGTTGATGCTGATTCTGATGATGATAATGATGCTGATGATGGTGCTAATCTTGGTGTTGATGCTGATAATGATGCTGATGCTGGTGCACATATTTTCATCAGAGGAGCACAAGAAGAAACTGATGGCCTACAAGAAGAAACTAAGAGATGAGCGTGAGCAGACTGCTATACATGAGACAACTGAGGTCACAGCATCTAGTGACTTGACACATGAAGATATAATGCTCAGGTTGGACGAGCTGGAGATGGCGGAATTGGCTGAAAAAGAGATGAAAAGGTAAGTAAAAGAATATATGCATAGATGTAAAATCATAGTTATATGCCTAGCCTTCTAACTAAATGATTATGATAATTATTATGGAAATTTGCTGTATCCAGAGATTTTGACCCGATTTTAATTTAGATCTAATATAATATTTATTAGTATAATATATCTTGTCTAATAGACGTCACCAGTAATATAGGGCACACGTTGTATGTAATTAATCAGTCCAGACGTCTCTAGTCACAGAATCCATGTGTGCTAGGCTTTCATTGTTTAACACGCGTTAAACTACGAATATTCAATATTACTGTTTGTACACTAATTGCAGAATGGAAATCAATGATGGACAGCAGTCCGCTGAAGACATTGGTGATCACAATAGTTATACAAGCTATGATGGTGATAGTGACTACAGCCACGACTATGATAAAGATGATGAGACGGAGGAGGAGGAAGAGGAAGATGAGGAAGATGAGGAGGAGGGTGCTGAACCACATCGTATCATAATTAAACATACTCCACTTACAAAGGAATCAGAACATCGGGTAATTAAACCTAGCACATGCTCACTAACTCAGAGTAGCAAGATGATAAACATACGGGCATCAGTATAATATAGTATATATAGTAAACAGCTGAAATGTCAGGTTTAGCAATACATGCTGGTTATTCGCATGTTACAGCCAATGACAGAATTCTCCAAGATCAGATGCCCAGCTGACATCTACCTTCATTCTGCTCCTGCCATGTTGAAGGATCCACCCACCAAGTCCATGCTAAAGAAATCCAGGAAGGGGAGGGTAAAGGATGTCATCAGCAATCAGAATAAGGAACACAAGAAAGTTTGCTTCAATCAGGTACATCTATATAAAAAGCTGACTGATGTGTATGAATTAAATAATGTGGATGCTGGTTATGATATTCAAAAATCATCAAACTATATAAACGACAATTTATTCACTACCTGATCCATGAATGTTTCTACCATTCTTCCATGCTAAATACAACGATCTTCTCTCTGTTGTTGTGGGTCTCTCCTGCAGGGTATAAAGGAGCATGAAGAGATCTCCCTTCCTCGTGAAATAGCAGATCTCATCAAACCCAAGGAAGTTTCGATAGAGAGCAAGAATCCTGGGCAGCACACGACTACCCCACAGAGCATGGACGGCAGAGGGCCGACCGCTGTTAGACAGCAGGTGCGAGAGACACCCGCTGTCAGGAGCGTTGTCAGAGATAGGTTAGACGCGCCGGCCGACTCGTCGAAACTCAAAACAATCCCAAAGGAAGCCGACGCCGGGAGACCACCGTCAAAATTCCGTGCCAATAGATTGGGTCTTCGCACAGAATTGCCGCCTGACAGAAGGGACGAAGGTGGCTCCGGGCAAGGCGTTGGATTCAGTCCATTCGTGGATGTTACACAAACATCCGACAGGGAAAATAGGGACGTACAACCGGCAAAGCGTATGTCAAAGTTCAAAGCACAGAGGCTGCGGGAGCAGCAGAGTTAGCAGATTGTGACTGTAGCGACTTATATATGGATATGACAGTTGTGAACGAAGTAAGATTGTACAGGCAAGATCATGTATAAAAAACAATGTATAATTTCTATTAATGTAAAATATACAATGTTTTTTTCATATAGAAGCATGTTTAAAAAATGTACTTGACATTCCTTGTGTGTCCTCTATATACGTATATATATATATACTGTATATATAGTGTGGGAGACGTTTACATAAAAGCTAAGCCAAGTATTACAAAGTTAAACAGTTTTATTCATACATTTTTTACAAACATTTTACAATGTAAAACTTCATTTTTTACAATTAATATAAACATGGACAAAAGTGTTAATTGTATAAATTCGCAGTGGTGTTCGTGCAAAAACATGCTTAATCGAACCCTGCCCTACGATATAAATCCATAACATTTAGGCACTAAAACTTGGTCCCCTTGAAGCGTAGCACTCCACATTGCTCTGCATATTTCATTTATATGTTGATTTGGCTTCTGTATATATAGCAATATATTAGGCAAACTCTTCCTACATTTCATTTTGCGATTAAGCCTCACTACTCGGATTAAACACGGAGTGGTCGTGGTCAGTATATATAGACGTGCAAGTCGCCATTTGCATCGTATTTTGGCAGTTAAAACGGGCATAACTGTGTGAAGCATAAACATAAATACACACCTCTCTATTTACAAGCATTCAATTCAACACTCAACGAACACATCAACGTATGGGTAAATAAATCACCAATTCTCCAATTTCATTGATATGGTTTCCCTCGCTATACAAATCTATATTTGGTGTAAATCTCACAACGTGAGATAACTAGTGAATATTGTTAATTGTCTCCGCTTCTGTAACTTCACCGTCACCAAATGATAAACACCCACTACTCATGCAGCTCCTCATCTTGCTAGCATGCACACGGCTGTTTAAATTGCAAGGACATGTACGTATCAGATTCAGCCGACTTTATAATAAATAAATATTCTCTACTCTCATTTCATTTCACTCCTTGTGTCAAACTTGCTTCAGTTTCAATTGCCCTAACCTCTGGTACAGGTGGTGGGTGACACATGCATGTATGAATGTAACATGCTTTTCTGCACAACGGAAGACAACAAATACTTAAGCACTTATGATTACTTATATGAAAGACTCGTTTGCGGTCATACGTGCAGAGGTACCTGGTGCTGCTTCCCACCTATATTCCCAATTTCTATACAAAAAGGAGACACTAGAGGCACCAAATGTTATAATGGGTTACTAAATGGAATGGCAGTAGACAGGCATTAAGAAGGGAAAATGGAATCCCAGGTATTAAAATAATATGCTCTCAACACTGGATGTAACAATATGTGGACACAAGATAAAAACTTCATACAAGGCCATATAAAATTTACACATATTAAAACTATGTTATATCTGACTATGGAAGTAACCTAATGCAGCTACGTACTGCCTTCTAGGCTTGTGTACACATCTATAACAAAGGACTGTTTAGAACAAGAGTCGTAGAAGATAAATTGCACATTGCCAGCGTGTGACTGCGCTCCGGACTTGTACACAGGTTGTGACTGTTGTTACCGTAGATATTATTGCTATAGCGACTGTGGCGGCTCTTTCTTCCCACTTTCTGGCGGAGTGAGCATCCCAGCTGCAAAAAAAAAACAAATACAATTAATTACCAAAATATTTTCGGCAAAAACACGACTAAACAGACATTATAACACGTTACACTAATGCTGCATTTACACTATCGATTTTTGTCAGCGAATCGTCCGAGTCGTGCAAAATAGAACGCGTTCTATTTCTCCAACTCGGCGACTTGACTCCGACTCCTACTCCAACACAATCGAATTTCAGCCGATTAGTTGGAATGCACTTGGGTCAAGTCGGGGGCAAGTTGGAATGCACTTGAAATCGCTACGCTTAACACTTCGAGATCCGTATTTGGAATTACATTTAAGATTTTATAACGCTCGAGATAGCATAAAAAGGTAAGCTTACCACTAGCAGGTAATCCCATCACAGGGCTGGACCTGGAAGATTGCTGGATCTCTAGTTGTCGTGCTTGCGCCCTCTCCTGCGGATAACAATGTGTAAATTATATATAAACACAAGACACGTGAAGACACAATCGTGCGAACAAACTTGGGAGGGAAATCGTACGTGGCTACGTATCAGCACAACGTCTTGACGAGGAAACAGGGCGAGTGGGGATAAACCAGGTTACTGGGAATAAATCAGGTTACTAGAGATAAACCGGGTTACTGGGAATAAATCAGGTTACAAGGAATAAACCAGGTGACCATGGATAAACCGGGTTACTGGGAATAAATCAGGTGAGCAGGGATAAACCGGGTTACTGGGAATAAATCAGGTGACCAGGGACGAACGGTTACTGGGAATAAATCAGGTGACCAGGGATGAACCGGGTTACTGGGACTAAATCAGGTTACTGGGGATAAACTAGGTTACTAGGGATAAACCTGGTTACTGGGAATAAATCAGGTGACCAGGGATAAACCTGGTTACTGGGAATAAATCAGGTGACCAGGGACGAACCGGGTTACTGGGAATAAACCAGGTGACCAGGGACGAACCGGTTTACTGGGAATAAATCAGGTGACCAGAGACAAACCGGGTTACTAGGAATAAATCAGGTGACCAGAGACAAACCGGGATACTGGGAATAAATCGGGTGACCAGGGATGAACCGGGTTACTGGGAATAAATCGGGTGACCAGGGATGAACCGGGTTACTGGGAATAAATCAGGTGACCAGGGACGAACCGGGTTACTGGGAATAAATCAGGTGACCAGGGATAAACCGGGTTACTGGGAATAAATCAGGTGACCGGGAGAGCATATAAACGGCAAGCGAGTGAGACTAAAGAACTGGTGGGTGAGAGTAATTAACAGCGGGGTGAGTTTCCACGCACCAGCAGCGGCAGGTCGACGTCGTGAGTCTGGATGTTGTGAAAGTCGTCGGTGAACACCTGCTGGAAATGCTTGAGGTCGACGCCGCCGTTGTCTCTCACGGCCGTCGAGAACGGAGCCATCCAGTTCACACACGGTTTGATGTCGAGCCACTTGAAACCTACGCAGCACGAACGCAGTTGTTAGACACCGTACACGACAGCAAGGGATGCAAAAGTCAAAACGAACAAGGAATGCGAGACACTTACGAGAGACAGATAGCGCCACGTGTTCCGACGATAAGTGATAAAGGGCAGCAGCTGCGACGACGCTGTAGGAGAATTGTAGGCAGCCGATGTCCAGCATGCACAGGTCTATGAGCTGAAAGACGCGACAAAGAGTGCGACACCGTTACTGGCTGTGCAGCACAACATCAACCGTGCTACAGACTGCCCAACAACACAAACACACACACACGTCTTGGCACTTTCGGTGTAGCTGTAATAAGAGCACTGACTAAACACCCCCCCCCCCAAAGATTATGATCGAAGGGCAGGGCGTGTGCATGGCAGAATGTTCGTTATCTCACCTGTGATAACTGGACGAACACCTGTGGCGAGTATTGCACCTGCAACGCGTCGTCACCTTCCTGACAGTTGTCCTGGTTCGTCACTTGCAGGTAGATGTTTAGCCACGAGTTAACGGTCATCGGAGTAAGATCCCAGTTTAGCTTCTGTGATGCAGAATCAAGTAGAGTCGACAGTGAGCGAGCGAGTTAACTTGCGATGGATCACACCATACACAAAACATTCGTAGGCGAAAGAAACTTACACTTTTTCATCCCTCGGCTGCATGAAAAAGTAATGAAGCATGTGAGAAATTGCAAAAGCTCAAGCATTGTCGCTATTATTAAATACCAGGCAGTAAAGTATTAACCGTAAGATATTTCCCGGCTCATGTCCCCAAAAATCAAGCCGTGTCTGATCAACATAAGGACCTCAAACTGGCCCCCTTTCTTTCCCCAAATATATACTGCTAATTATAAGGCACACCTTAACACTCGTAGCTTCTCATGAGGTGAAGTACGATACTTAACGCACGTTAACGACGCGCGATCGCTCTCACCTTCAACATGACGAGTTCCTTATCGAGGATTTCGTTGTCCTTGCACGCGCCGTCGGTGACGTAGGCAAACTCTGTCAGCTTCGGCGGATAAATCTCCTGCCAAAATGCAGCGCTGTGTTTTTACACTTGACAAAACGCACGTACGCATGACGCATAGATTCCTGGTCAATCGCGGACGTTTCGCTCACTAGAACTCTTCCTGAAATCGACTTCGACCGTCAAGCTAGAGTATTCTATCGCAGGGCAACCAGTGACTTTTTGCAGTGCCGACGAAGAAGTTTAATTAGAGAGTTTAATCGCGAGACTACTGGCAGCGTGTAAAGTCTCTTCTTACCGATATGATCTACTGTACATACCTCTAACTTTGACGCGAGAAACAGTGCTGTGATTCCTATAAGTTGTAGCTGCTGTTTCGGAATGTTAGTTTCAACAGTCAGGTAACGATCGATGTAATCAACGGCTAGGTAGTAAGTCTCCCGATGCAGTTTATAAACCTCACACACCTGTGGGGGGAGAAAAACCGATGGTAAGAGCAAATGCCAGCAGAACCGGTGCGTTAGTCAAAACAACCGCACTCTGATTGAAGCTGCCCCAATAACAGGGCACCGATTACTTTCTCCTCCACGACACCTTCACCCCAGCAACCTCCAAACGTCACACTAATTACAAACACTAGACAATTCCATTTAAACGAGAAAATGTTCCACAGTGACTCTACACCCCCGACCGACCTTGAACGTAACGTTTATGTGAAAACGGTCTAGATTTCCCTCGCCCTTCACTATGAGAGATCATCGGCTTCTTACCTCTATCAACCAGTCGAGTAGTATGGCTCTCATGCGAGACTGAAGGCTTGGATGGTGGTCTAACATTCGAATGTCTCTCTTATACAGACAATCCTTCTTGCACATTAGTGACCACATCTCACCAGAATCTGCCCAGCTTAGCACAGGAAGCGGTGACGTCCTGTGGGTGACAACACAGAGAAAGAGATCAACGATAGATCAGGGACGAGCATTGCCAATGAGATTATGTTGTTCCACATATGCATGTGTGCACACACGCACACAGAAGGCATCGCACTGTAGGTGGTATATAGTTAATCGCATGTATCATACAAAAATGCATTTGCTACTCATACAGTCTTCAAAACATAAAGGGCATAGGAATATTACTGATAAAACTGGCTCAAGAGTACAGTGGTACCTGAATCTATAGCCCATGCCACCGGTTATCAACACCAACCCTCATATTTTGTACAACATTGTATTATCATGTTCATATATATACATCTAAGCAGGGTAAACATTCATTTTCTCCGCACCACGCCGCAGTGTTGGAGTTAACGCCACGTCGACGTACGGACGGACGGTTACCTGTGTGTGCTGGGCATCGATTCGAGGCTTGGATTCCTGAATGAAGCGTTTCTGATGTGGAGACTACTGAGGTGATCCGTCGCCACCGTGAGCTCGCCCGGCGTAGGCGGCGCTGCCTGCGGGTTCGGCGTTAGCCGCTTCACACTAGGTGGCTCGCACTCCTCCTGTGAGAACAAAACAAATGAACGTCTAAAAACTGCGAGATGCACACAGACAATTTTTACTTAATGGGATGCAGTGAGGGTGAAACAGTAGCAGCATCAGCAGCAGCAGCATCAGCAGCAGCAGTGAGAATCACATGTATTTCACACGCAGGTTTTCCTCACAATACTTAGTCCCAGCATCACACCACAGCCGCACACATGCATACAGTGACACAGTTCCCAGCACTCACAACACTTGCAGCCAGAAGATAGAAACTAGCTGGCTTACTAGAATTGTTGTGCAACTATGACCCCAGAGCTAGCCTCCACCCCCACCCCCATCACCCCACCCTAAACAAACAACTGGTCTGACTCCCTCCAGCAGGCAGGCAGGCTGGCTTATACATGGCTCTGTGGAACCAAGCTTGGACACTGACATGTGCAGAGTGAAGGCTATAAATTCTAAATGCACACTAGCCACCATGTGACAGTTCAATGAACCTGCTATTGCCCACTATCCAACCACCACGTTATAGCAAACACTGTCGTAAAACTCTGCACTTAGACATCTTAGAATTCACAACTTAGTTTCTATTTTTTTCCTTAACCATAAGATACCATAACTCATTGCCACTCAAAAAATTACCGATAAAGTTAACTACTGAAACCACTAACCTAGCGCGATACGGTGAAAAACACTTATAGATAAACCCTTGAGTAGAGACACAAAGAGCAAAATACAAAAAGGACGAAACGATTCTCACAGTATAAAAAACACACACACATCAAAGACACGAGCAACCTACTGAAACCAGCATAACAGTTAAAATCTGTTAGAATAAGATTACCGAGGCGTTATGTTGATGCCGAGCATGGTTGGCACGCCTACACGGGTCGAGGTAGTACGTTATGAGACGTGGATCAGGACTCGGTGGTTCCATCTCAACAGCACCTCTCTTCCTCTGAGACATGTTGAATTCGGCGTGGTAAGCCATGGCAGACGCGTAAAGCGAAACACTGACACACACGCTACCTCTAACTCTGCACTAGCTCCGAATTAGTGAGACTACACTGCTGCGTGGAACTTGTGGGAGAAGTCAGGATCTCACGTGAGGTATCCTCAAACGCATGCACGCGAATGTCTCAGCAACAAGTCTCGCTCCTGCTATAGTGCTAACATGTAGACGCGAGACAATGAGCTCGCTGGAGTGGAGAGCCAACAAGATGCTATTTTTCCTCGTAAATCCCTGTCAGATTTTGGGATTACTCAACACCTCAAAGGTGGGACAAGCACTGCTCATTACTCTGATGGCCATGCACCTCTACAAATAGGAGCTGTTCTGTTGGAGGAGGCCAGACAAGTTTAGGGCCATCAGGTAAGACAGTGCTGCTCATCAGCACAGAAAATTCTCTCATTGTCACCCAAAGATGGAACCTGGACACTGTGACACAGGGTGACACAATGGGACACTACCTGTCTTATGAATGGGTGTGAAAATCTTATTTAAGCTAGGGATTGTGCCTCCTCTTCAATGGGTTGACAATCTACAATTGAGAAGTATTTTCTGTCCTCATTGACCAAGGCTGAAAACCCAACCACCTACTGACAAGCACAACCAAAGCAGATTATCTTGTACTGCTTATGTCACAAGAGTTAGTCCCAGGCACAAATGTGTGACACATCCACCTCTAGTCACCAGCACAAAGACAACGTTGAATGTATTCTAATCAGTGCTTGTTTTTAGATTGTCAGGCCAAATTGGGGACATTAGATTTTAATGTACAGAGCAGTACTATATATACTAGACAAGGATGGACAACACAGATGACACTCATTTTTCTATGTACAACATTGACAAGCATTGAATAGATAACGATATTACATTAGCTAGCTGAACTATAATACCAACAATCTTAGCGCAACTAGATATAGAATTCCAGGCGGCAAGTCACAAATGCCATAGCAATTAATATCAGACAATTCACACAAGAAAAATGGAAAACCCACGCCTGGCATGCAACGCGTGGAAGTTAAAATATGCTATGCGCACAAAGTGTCTCCCTATCAGGTTTACTATGAACTACGCCTATCATCATGTAGCACGAAGAACTGGTTTGATGCACACTGCACTTCAGACTGGCCTATGGCAGTCTCTTCACACTGTCAGATGGGTGGGTGGAGGGAGGGAGGCCAACTCTATGATATTAGGGTGGGGGGATCTGATAAACTACAGAGAAGACTGACCATAACAAAAAGTCTGACAACAGGTGGGTTTGCACGACTAACCTTACCACCACAGCAGTACCTCTCTGAAATCTCAATTCTAACGCAACTTTTAAGGTGATACAGTGAAGCCTGTCAAATCCCACACTAGAATGTATGACAGAGTAGCATGCAGCATGACAATTCGCCCCCCACCCCCCGCCCTCTCCAGGCTCCACATGGACTGACCACTGGTTAATGCTTACTAGAGCCATGTGAATGGGTGGCTGGATAGACACCCACTACCCATAGAATCTCAGACAGGTTTCATTAGTAGAGGTGAGGCAGCAGCAGACAGGAGTGCCTGAGAGTAACGAGCAGAAGCATACACAACATCGTTGCAAGGAAGGGAAGCTGACAGGGGAACACAACACAACACGCAGCTGACAATCCAGGGAGCCTTGTTCGCAAGTTTACATGGTGATATCCAACAGACATCTCAACCAGGTCTCTATTACTTAGAAGCAGGATCTGGGTTTCAGGATGTTGTTGAATTCATTGTATAGATGGTTCACACAAAGCTTTGGCAGTTAGTTTGTATTGTGCTGCCTTAATACATTTGCAGTGTAGGGGTCTTGAAAATGGGTTCTCCAAAAAATAAGAGGCAACACAGATGACATGCATGTGGATGGATTGTACAGGGGAAATAATTTCATGAAACAAAAGGTTCTAGTTAAGATTCCATGCCCCTTCACCATCCTACTTAGATACAATAATGTAAACCAAACACAGGGGTAGGGGAGGCTACTGGGGCAGGGGTACTACCCCAATGCCCCTACCCCTGTGTTTGGGTTACATTATTGTATCTACATCCTACTCAGTACATGCTATCATGCCTTTGCTTCACAAATTTCCCATGCCGACGATACATGTTGCCACATATCAATATCAAGTCTACTTGTATCACATCATTCACAGAACATTACAGATGTCCTGACAACAGTATATAGAAACGTCAACTCGATAAGCCAATGGGCTTGATGGATTTTACATCGGTGCAAAAACCAGAACAGCATTTTTCACGTTATACACGTTATTTTGCAACATTCCACATGTCATTAGAAGTCTTATTTACTTACTGTCTTTTACTCAAGAACAGAGTCTACATGAGAGATGTTGTTCTTTATTGTAATAAAGCCGGACTATCTTTGTTTACGTCTAAAATTAGACTTAGTGAACAGTGTAGTGTTAGCAAATACACCGATCATACGTTCCCTTTCAGGTACGACAAAATACTAACAATAAGTGTCAAAGAAGTAACAAACCTAACCACTACTACATTTAGCAATTATGCCTATACACACTCTACACATTCCACCATACACTATAGTCTAGAGTATAGTACAAATTATTGGTGTAGCGCAGTTCCCTCAGCCATAGTTTGTAAAGTAGTAGTACTACTACTAGTAGTACAGCCACTATATACAGGCTACAGCCCACACCTCAAAATGGAGTCGTCGTGTAAAACGGCCCTCGTTTGATTACATGCTACTACGGTAACTTTAATCGCCATAGATAGTGACATACATCATTTAAAAGAGTAAAGCTTAAATGTTCAAGTTGCGAAATGGAAAAAATGATATCAAGTAAAATCACGAAGATCGGTCCCCATTTTTAGGCGGGAACATTTTGGCGGTAGACCTAGATGCATTTTGCAATATGGCCGACTAGAGTAGCCGAATAAGGGCCGGTAGAAACTAGGCCTTAGTAAAGATCTCGTAAAGTTTCGAATTCACAGATTAAGAGCTAAGTGTTGCTTAAACATTATTAGTTAATGTAACAACGATAATTATGCTAAACATTAGCGAGATTCGTGAGAAAACCACCTGCATGAAGACTGCACACTGACAAAGGGATTCGAGCTAAAATGGCATGTACTCACCGCTTCATCTGCTTTCCTTTTGCCCCTTGCGAGTATTCTAGGGATATTTGTTTGATGATATTGTTTCGTCTGTAATCTCCCACTGAAATATATCATACGTGATTTTAAGCAACTTTACCAAGTCCAGTGCTATGAGCCATACAAATTGCATTGAACAAAATGGAGGGCAACCTTCACTGACACCATATTTCACACAGTGTCACTGGGCATAGAAAGTGAAATTTAGGTCAAAATCCGACACAAAGCATGCATGCTTACCTTTTTCTAGACATCGTGAAGTCTGTTCTCTGTCTCACAGGAAGTTTATGTGAAAACTACCGCCTGAAAATTATAAATACATAGGTACACGTTCAGACGATCCCAACTGCCAAAAATTCCCGCGGGAGAACTTGAGATCCGCTTCAAAAACGAAATCTCTGTCCTCCCGGAAAATTATTGCAAATAATATCGAACGGACCTTTGGGGCGACGATTAACGAAGGTAATGCACTAGTATAAAACCTAAAAGTTAGATAGAACAACCGCACACTCTTGCCGGAACGATCACATACCACCTGCTCTCCCACAGGCTCCAGCTCAGACTGATCGCGCTAGCGCCAAATACTTGGCCAATGCGCATGCGGCACAAGGCGGCGTTCGCGCAATATGTAAATTCGGGAGCCGGTCGGGTTCTAATGATTATACTGTGGAGGAATGTGTGAGCGCTCCTCCGATTCCCGCCCCTCGCGAGGGAATATATACGTTCTCTAGCAGAATGCTTCGCGAGGGATTATTAATTGCTTACAACGTGCGGGTGTATTGTATTAAGTTATTAGGACTCCGTACGTAGTGTTAGGTTAGTACGTCCGAGTCACTCTGACTATGTATCAGGGTATCAGATCTACGTAAGTGCTCTTATAAAGTTATAATGATATCAGTATATATATATGTATCAAGATGAATACATAGTCATGCATCTTACGAGATGAAACTTTGACTAGATCCAAGCTACAATCTCTGCTACTGTTATAGCCAAGCTACTAGGCCAAATACTAATAAATTAACGTTATATTCATAAAAAAAAGTGTTTGTCGTTTCATATGGTCATCGATCTTTGCTAAATGACAGTAAGCATATATGCAAAAATCTAATCGGGTTTCATCTATATCTATATGATATATACAGGGGCGGATTCAGACCGTATTTGCCGTATTGGGAAATTTATTAATACGGTCTAGATTTCAAAGTGCCCTTCGAAATTTTGCGCTAAAAAATACAGAAACCAATTTGATGGAATTTGGATATATCCTTTATTTGTTTTCTTTTTCTTCTGATTCATTGACAGGATTTGAAGGAAATCAAAATTTTACATGGTAACAAAACTA
>NW_014578419.1:62822-68601 GCF_000485595.1 Priapulus caudatus
CCGCGCAGCGCGCACTGCGATCATCGGCCGACGTTGACGTCTGCACACGCACCGCCGCTCAGTTCTTCGGCAGCGACGGAGTCATCCTGACGGGTTCGCCACAGGGCGTCGCCACCAGTTGCACTCAGAAAAGTTTAAGGGGGGTAGGAGAAGAAACAGAGAGTCGATAAATACCGATACATGACTTCTATTGAGTTCTATGCTTGTACGGCGCCAAAACACGGGGAGAGCAAATGCGATTGCGATTTCAATAGTTAGTCGAAGGATGTTATGAAACGGGAGAAATGTAAGAGAGGACCAAGCGGGATTATGTCAATAAGAAGGTAGCACCAGGTAAGGGATGGTGTTATAACAACAATAATAATTTGTCAGGGAGAGATGAGAGAAGAAGTAGGTGATTGAACAACAATAATAACAAGAGAGAGTTGAGGCGATAATGGTACTGCGAACAACGCCAATAATGCAATGAGTGTAGGGATGCATCGCTAAAAAAAAAGCAACAAAGAACACGTAGAAAGAGAAAGAAGAAAGAAGAGAGAGATAGAAGAAGAGAGATGAGAGAGGAGGAAGAGAGAAGGGGAAAAGGAGGAGAGAGAGAGGAGAGAAGAGAGAGAGAAGAGCCGAGACGAGAGAGAGGAGAGAGCGAGAGAAGAGAGCAGAGAGCAAGATGAGATGAGAGAGAGAGAAGAGAGAGACGAGAGCTCGAGAGCACTGGAGAGAGGAGAGAGAGAAGGAGAGAGAGAGAGCCGAAGCAGAGAGGAGAGAGAGGAACAGAGAGCTTTCGAGAGAAGAGGCAGAGAGAGAGAGAGAGAGAGATTGAGAAGAGAGAGAGAGAGAGAGAGAGTTCACGAGCAGAGAGACGAGAGACGTGCGAGAGAGAGAGATAGGGTGGGTTGAAGAACTAGCAGTAATAACAGAGCCCACCCCTACGCAGCCCACCCTCTACGCACACCACCCCCTACGCAGTGGCACACGGTGCCACACACAGCAGCAGACTAACTAGGCCGTGACATCAGTATGGGGTGTGCCCGCACCCAGGCCAGCAAAAGCAATGCCAGATTACGCAAACACAGACGCCACGTGCTCTGCTAATGTTGATCAACTCCCGGCGACAAGATTCACTAACTAATCCACATCCTGCTAAATATACACGTCACACGGGGAGGCCTCCGACCCAGTCAGGGTGTAGGAGACAGTCCCTATAGAGCCATGCATCCACACTGAAGTTAACGCGACGTTACGTGCGTTGTGTAATCATTCTGTGTCCTCTTCTCTGTTTAATCTTCCC
The DNA here is from genome assembly GCF_000485595.1 of Priapulus caudatus. Classification (NCBI taxonomy): domain Eukaryota; kingdom Metazoa; phylum Priapulida; class Priapulimorpha; order Priapulimorphida; family Priapulidae; genus Priapulus; species Priapulus caudatus. The sequence goes on from NW_014578419.1 coordinate 64,111, forward strand.
GGACGGGAGCGGCTGATTTGAAGACTTGATGGTCAACTCACACTCCTCTGCAATCTTCTTTTTGTATTGTATACGTCACATTGTCAATTTGGTGTGAAATTGCAAAGTGTAAATATCTTCGAGCGTGAACTTGACCTTGTGAGTGACCCCTGCTTCTCTGTCGGCAGCCGTGGCAGCTGCCGTGGATATTCCTGTGGTCGTCGGCTCCGGCGTGACAACCGACAACGTTCACACGTACGCCGCCACAGCCGACGCCCTCATCGTCGGCTCACACTTCAAGAAGGAAGGTCGCTGGAGCGGGGACCTCTGTCCGCGCCGACTGGGTGAGTTCATGGACAGGGTGCGCCACCTAGGCACCACCGATCTACGCTCGTGAATGATAGACAGGGTGCGCCACCTACGCACCACCGATCTGCGCTCGTGAAGGATGGATAGGGTGCGCCACCTATGCACCACAGCACTGTGGGGTGGTGTGCCCTTTTTGGGGGATGTGCCTTTAAAATCTGGAAAAAATACTGTCTAGCTTCAGCCCTGGATCCGCCCCTGATATATATATATATAAATTATATGACCGCATTTGTGATATCCTGTACCATATGCATATCTCCTCATGCAGTATAGCTATAATATGCTGTGATTTTTATTGCACTATGTATGCTACTATACAACTCTGTATACACGCGTACACGCACATACATACACGCACGCGCACGCACACACACTACACCGAACTATTACACACGCATTAATGAATGCATGCACCCACAGCCTATATACCTAACTTATATTTTCAATTTTTTGGCAGAATAATGGTCAGCAGACCATTAACAAATCTTGGATGAATGGACAAACGTTTTCGCTCGCGAATAACGCATTATAAGCTACGCTAATATATTTCCTATAATGTACGGATCTCACACAATGAGTGGCGGACGGACGGCGCGTGTGCAAGCCCGCGCCGTAACAACACATGTGCATATATGCTGTCCGCATCACACGGCACGGGCACGACAACAGGGCAGGTGTCGGTATCGTCGCACGTCGCTATTAGTGGGGATTATATGCAGCTATATCTCGGCTGTGGGGGTGAATGCTAGAGAGGCAGGCAGGCGCGGGGTCATTATAGCGGGTGGGGGGGGGGGAGGGGGCATGCATGCATACTAGGCGTGACGCGTGCCAGAACAATGGCCGTGGAGCTATTCCCCTGCGAATGCTGCATGTGTCGGCATCGCCCCTCCCTCCACCGTACGGCGTAGCGTAGGACTTCAACAGCTGGGCCACGCTTTCTCCGTCTTTGTTGCCTGGTCAATGGGTCGGCAATTAACTTCACGTTTTCCATTCTGCTTGTCGAAAAGCGTTCTCCTTTGTTACGCGCCGGGAGGAAAATTACGAGAAAAGTCTTTCAGGGTGCAATATGCGCGCTTGCATCTCGCGTTTTGCGGTCAGTGGGAGGGGGCGCACTTATATGTGTTCTACGAAGATTCGTTGAGGAGGAACGTGGACAAACGTATACGTGCGTCGGACATAAACAGCCGCACATTTTCTTTGTTGTGGCTGCGCGGGGGTGTGCGCGAAACGCGGCCGTGTGATTGGTGGCTGCGTCGCTCAGACTCCGCCGCCCCGCTCCCTCCGGTATGTTTACATTCCACTAGCGCCACCACCGTGACCTCGCGCCTCCACCGTGACCTCTTGCCAGCTGATCGGAGCGTAGACTGGTACCCGGTCGACTGTTCCATACGCTACACTACGTCAGTGTAGCGAAGGATATATGCCGGAGTGAAGGTGGCGAACGGGTACCAGTCTAATCGGAGCGCTCCATGCTCGCTCGCGCGCTCTCCATTTTGCGCTAACATAATCACCAGCAGCAGCAGCAGCAGCAGTAATACATGTACGAGTTCGATCCTGTATTGTAAGAGGCGGTGAATGTTTACAGGTTCTGTCAGCACCCGTAGATGCGCTTTAGATGCGTGATATTGTTACGACGACGACAACAACAACATGAGTGTGAACGCGTTTAGCAATCTTTTCGGATGCGGACGGGCGGCTGTGATAGGAATGATCCACGTCAAAGCTCTTCCAGGTGGTTATTGATTGATTGATTGACTGATTAATGTGCACGGACGGACACACACTGAGAAAATGGTATATAGTATCTGGGCAGTGTGGCGTGAGGGTGTGGTGTAGTTGTTTTGTGTATTTGTGCATATTTATCTACTGTACATATATTTTAATGAATAAACCACACAATGATGACAACATACTGACATCATGACATGTGTAGGCCTACATGTATGTGTGTACATGCACATTACAACATGCAACGTGACTACGACTGCGGCACAAGTAATCACGGGTTAAGGGGAATTAAAAGAAAACAATTAACAATAATATAATTAATTAATAGGAGAGATGCGCATCGTGAATCCCCATAATTAATGCCTTCTAATTAATGTGTATTTTTTCAGGCAGTCCTAGATTCGACATGAGTATGGAGAAGATCGTGTCTGCTGCCAAGCGTGAAGCCGAGATGTATTTAGATGCTAAAGTGGTATGTGCATTACAAATCCAACTACAGCTAGCCGTGTCCATTGGTACAAGTATCCATGAGAAGGAAACTGGTATCTATATATTTATTGTGAATATATAAATGAATCATATATATATACATTAACTGGTCCCCACAAACAGTTTTATGGTACACGCAGAAGTTCGTGAGAAACTACTGGGGCACATGTACTTACAGACCATTCACTACCTGATGATTTTACCTACTGCATTTACGACATAATCTCGACAAAATCAAAAATTAGAGAGAGAGAGAGAGGGAGAATTAAATCGATGCGGATATGGCGACCGCTGGATTAGCTATAGCAATAGCCGTCCGTCGTTAGTTGTAATAGCTCTAATGAGTGGCCCTATCAATGAGACACCTGTGTCGGCCATCCTGTCCCTTTCACGGCATGAAACATCCTCCCTCGGGCCAATGCGGGGGATGCTACATTGTCTGCTGGTCGCCATGACGATAGGATAGATAAGCAGAGAAAACTGGTTCTGCCTTTCCTGCGTACATCGAAGAAACTTGTCGCAGTCAGGCGGGGCACAATAGCAGCAGTGATGATTTCAGATGACTGCCAATGTGGTCGCAACAAAAAACTTCAAATCGCTTTAGCAGAAGTCGGAAGCGTTGTCCGTTATTGCATTCAGGGACTAATCATGGTAGCAGTCAGTCACATAAAGCTACGGGGAGCTGTAAGCTAATCAGTCAGGTATTTGTGGGGAAATTTGGCTTTTATATGTATCTACGATGTTTATGTATCGTGTTTCAATGCATGTACATGCGCACCCTTTACTCGCCGCACGAAACAACAAAACATAATAGACGAGAGGACAAAAGAGAAAACAAAATAGGACAGAATAGAATTAAAGAGAATCATAAGAGAGCAAAATACAGCATACGAGAACAAAAGGAGAACTAAACCACAAGAGAGCAAAAGTAGAACAAAATAGGCACGATAAACAAGATATAGACGCGTGAAAACAGACGCATTCGCAATACATCGTTGAAATCGTTGATAAATAATACAGAGATACGACGAACATACTATACTATCACTATCAGGAGTGAATAGTAATAGAATCTATTATTATTCACTCCTGATACTATCTAGCATCAGATACATAGTCGTGTTAATACCCGGAGAGAAATCCGAGCTACCCCCTCGCGGCCGTGAACGTTTTGTCGTCTGCTGCAGGACGGCGTTTGCATTGAGAACATGCACGACGTTCCTTATCTTCACTCCGATCGTGTCGGACCGGAGACCGTGGCAGCGATGACTCGTGTTGCCGCCACCGTGCGCGCTGCCGCACCCTCCCTCCCGCTAGGAGTGCAGATACTAGCGGCAGCTAACACACAGGCGATGGCCGTCGCTCGCGCAGCAGGTACAGCGAGAGAATGTGTCCACGTGTCGCGTCGCAGGGTGCCGCGCGCTGTCACGCCAACGCCGCATTGTCATAGCTACGCTAACATGCAGTTGTAAACGACAGCAGCAGCTGCATGCTACGTTATCTACCTGTAAATAGGCATTATCGCTGTTACTGAGATGTCATGTTCATGCACCCCGACCTCATCCCCGCTAAACGATCACGGTCTTTGCTCACTCGTTTCAAAGTGGAGAAAGTTGACTAGATGAAAATTTCGCTGGTTATCTGATGCCGCTTTTATACTGGGGTTTATCCCGCTTCAGGTCCGGACCTGCAGCGGGATAACCCCCAGTATAAAAGGTCGAAACACCCTTAGCCCGAGCTAAAGTTATCCCGCTCTAGGGGGTGGTCAGGTCCGCTTCAGACCCGAGCTAACGTCAGTATTGCCGCTTTTATACTGGGCACGACTTTAGCCCGCTTCTGAAGTGGGATAACTTTAGCTCGGGATAAGTCGTTTTATACTGCTGAAGCGGGATAACTTTAGCTCGGGATAAGTCGTTTTATACTGCT
>NW_014578419.1:69860-79445 GCF_000485595.1 Priapulus caudatus
CCGCGCAGCGCGCACTGCGATCATCGGCCGACGTTGACGTCTGCACACGCACCGCCGCTCAGTTCTTCGGCAGCGACGGAGTCATCCTGACGGGTTCGCCACAGGGCGTCGCCACCAGTTGCACTCAGAAAAGTTTAAGGGGGGTAGGAGAAGAAACAGAGAGTCGATAAATACCGATACATGACTTCTATTGAGTTCTATGCTTGTACGGCGCCAAAACACGGGGAGAGCAAATGCGATTGCGATTTCAATAGTTAGTCGAAGGATGTTATGAAACGGGAGAAATGTAAGAGAGGACCAAGCGGGATTATGTCAATAAGAAGGTAGCACCAGGTAAGGGATGGTGTTATAACAACAATAATAATTTGTCAGGGAGAGATGAGAGAAGAAGTAGGTGATTGAACAACAATAATAACAAGAGAGAGTTGAGGCGATAATGGTACTGCGAACAACGCCAATAATGCAATGAGTGTAGGGATGCATCGCTAAAAAAAAAGCAACAAAGAACACGTAGAAAGAGAAAGAAGAAAGAAGAGAGAGATAGAAGAAGAGAGATGAGAGAGGAGGAAGAGAGAAGGGGAAAAGGAGGAGAGAGAGAGGAGAGAAGAGAGAGAGAAGAGCCGAGACGAGAGAGAGGAGAGAGCGAGAGAAGAGAGCAGAGAGCAAGATGAGATGAGAGAGAGAGAAGAGAGAGACGAGAGCTCGAGAGCACTGGAGAGAGGAGAGAGAGAAGGAGAGAGAGAGAGCCGAAGCAGAGAGGAGAGAGAGGAACAGAGAGCTTTCGAGAGAAGAGGCAGAGAGAGAGAGAGAGAGAGATTGAGAAGAGAGAGAGAGAGAGAGAGAGTTCACGAGCAGAGAGACGAGAGACGTGCGAGAGAGAGAGATAGGTGGGTTGGAAGAACTAGCCCAAGTAATTACAGAGCCCACCCCTACGCAGCCCACCCTCTACGCACACCAGCCCCCTACGCGTGCGCACACGGCCACACACAGCAGGGCAGACTAACTAGGCCCGTGACATCAGTTATGGGTGGCCCGCACCCAGGCCAGCCAAAAAGCCAATGCCAGATTACGCAAACACAGACGCCACGCTGCTCTGCCTAATGTTGATCAACTCCCGCGCGACAAGATGCACTAACAATCCACAGCCTGCTAAATATACACTCACACGGGGAAGGCCTCCGACCAGCAGGCGTGTAGGAAGACAGTCCCTTAGTTAGAGCCCAGGCATCCACAACTGAAGATTAACGCGACGTTACGTGGCGTCTGTGTAATCATTCTGTGTCCTCTTCTCTGTTTATATCCTGGGCCCGGACGGAGCGGCCTGATTTGAAGACTTGATGGCTCAACTCACACTCCTCTGCGAATCTTCTTTTTGTATTGTCATACGTCAAACCCAACCATACATGTCAATTTTCGATGTGAAATTGCAAAGTGTAAATATCTTCGAAGCGTGCAACTTGACGCTTTGAGTGACCCTGCCTTCCTCTGTACGGCACCGGGCAGCTGGGCCGTTGGATATTCCTGTGCGTCATCGCTCCGGCACGCGTGAACAACCGGACAACTTTCACACGTACGCCGGCCACAGCCGACGCCCTCATGCGTCGGCTCACACTTCAAGAAGGAGGTCGCTGGAGCGCGGGACCTGTCTGTCCCGCGCCGACTGGGTGAGTTCTATGGACAGGGTGACGCCACCTAAGGCACGCACCATCTGACGCTCTGAATGCAATAGACAGGGTGCGACACCTTACCACAACCGATCTGCGCTCTGTGAAGATGGATAGGTGCGCCACCTTATGCACCACCGATCTACGTCGTGATGGATAGACAGGGTGCGCCACCTACGCACCACCGATCTGCGCTCGTGAAGGATGGATAGGGTGCGCCACCTATGCACCACCGATCTACGCTCGTGATGGATGGACAGGGTGCGCCACCTACGCACCACTGATCTACGCTCGTGAAGGATGGACAGGGTGCGCCACCTACACACCACTGATCTACGCTCGTGATGGATGGACAGGGTGCGCCACCTACGCACCACTGATCTACGCTCGTGATGGATGGACAGAGTGCGCCACCTATGCACCACCGATCTACGCTCGTGATGGATGGACAGGGTGCGCCACCTACGCACCACTGATCTACGCTCGTGATGGATGGACAGGGTGCGCCACCTACGCACCACTGATCTACGCTCGTGATGGATGAACAGGGAGCGCCACCTACGCACCACTGATCTACGCTCGTGAAGGATGGATAGGGTGCGCCACCTATGCACCACCGATCTACGCTCGTGAAAGATGGACAGCTTACTAGAAGACGTTTGCTACCTGTGCTGCACTGATCTACGCTCGTGAATGATAGACAGGTGCACCACTTGATCACTATCCATCACTCCCATAATCGTTCTTCATTATAAAATTAAGCCATTTTTTGTGTAAATGAAAATATTTTTAATAAAATTGCTTGAAAGCCACACTGTAGAAAAATTACTTCCGCTCCCTTGTAATCTCTTTCATTTCTGAAAGCACATCGCATGCACTAGCTATTTCTATACATAACACATGCAGTCTCATAGGGTAGTATAGGTACAGTAATACATTATAGAGATTTAGACACCAGAAGATTGCTAGTGAAGGTCTTGATTTACACACAGTTTCACATTGTCATGTTTTTTGATTGTCACTGCATTCACGATATTGGAATCAACACAGTTCTATTCAACCATCTAAATTTGAAAATAGTAGAATCATGCATTGTTTTTGCCTGGGTTATAAAAATTAGTAGCCGTAAAGAAATATGTAGTTTATGCAGTGTTTAATGCACACACAGCAAGTAACTCTCTCGTCTTTGGTAAATATTAATACATGGAGTGTAAACAATGAAGGTGCCTCAATACTTTAAAGTTAGTTTTTATCTTAAAATTAATTAGTAAAATTCGGACTGTCACATGACCATAGATATATAATCTATAAAAGCTTCATACCATAATGCTGAGGGCACAATACCGCTGCATAGCAATTCATTTCATGCAATGAAAATGAAGATGCAAAATCCATCAAAAATACATAGATTTGATCAGACACACACACTAGCTACTAAGACAATCGCGTGCATACGTAAATAATTTTAATGTAAACACTACTAATACTAGTATGTAAATGCATAATTTTCGTACTGAGATTCTTATGAAAGCATCAACAACGCAGGGATAAATTCACGAGCAGAAGACTTGATTCGAAGGTACCTGCCTCGCTGTTACCGCTCTATCACACTGATTAGGTTTGTGTTACGCTCCTCACAGGATACATGATGGGAGGAGGAGATGTGATGAAGGAAGCCAAAGACAGGCAGGGGAGGAAGGTCCATGATCTCTTACCGTCGGTAGTTTTCGCACGGCAGCAGCGGGAGGTAACGAAGCTTGATGCTTGGCAGCCGGTGAGATCGGTTTAGCTGCGGCGTGCGGGTTGCATGATTGTGTTCCTCCTGCTCGTTCGCTTACCACTGGGGTGCGCCATCTTGTTGTGCTTATTGCACTGGCGCCTCTTGACTCTGAGACGAAAAACAGAAACACCCCTTGAGTGAGATGCTTGTCATTGACGTTTGTGGTCAGTATTGTGACACAAACAGTTGTGAAGCAAAACTAAAATCATAACTCACAGAAAAATTAGGTAAATGTGCCAAGATTGCCCTGGTAGGGTTTGAAATATTTCAGATTTACTGACACAAGTTTCCACAGGACCACTAGAAACACCGGCCTCAGACCTCAGATTAATTCGGTGCCAGGTGGCAACAGCGGCACTTGCTCATTTTTGTGACATAGCAATAATCTGACCCCTGATATTAGTCACTCGGTTGATGAGCCGAGTTAGCTTACCTGGCATTCTCCTGCTTGGCCTGGCGTATCCTGTGCAGGGATGCGGTCTTGGCCTGCTGCCCGTCAACCATCGACGTGAGCCTGAGGGATGTGCGGCGTGGTGACGGCTGCGTGACGACCGTGGCTGACACTGCTGCCGGCGTACCCTCTACTACAGATGCCGGAATGAAACAGGAATGACAGGTGAGGGTGCGTGGCAGCAGGATGTGACGTTATCGCCAACTATAGATTGTGGGGTGACCGCCATACCCCGCTAGTGTGGAGCATAATCAACTCATCCGCCCGGCACGATCGACAGGCAGTTCTAGTGAATCAACGTTGCGATAGGAAGTTCCAAAAACATTGCTTTGCAACAAAGTTCCACAAAGTTGATATTCCGGCGCGTATACGTACGAACAGGGTCAGCTGACTGTCCGGGAAACAATATCCAAGGTGATTTTAGTTATCTCAATTAGGCATAGAGGTAAATTCATCAAGCCCAGAATAAAAACAGTCACCACTCTTTTCAAAGTATGGCAGAAACGCGGAACACCTTTGTGTGACAAAGAGGAACTTACCTCGAGTCTCGCTCTCCTCTTCATGATTACTAAATGTTTGCTGCACCTCCATGCTTGCAGTTGGTGGCATGACATCTTCCATCTTAGTATCATCATCTAAAGACAATAAATCCTCATTTACATTATATGTAATGATTTACGACTGTCTGTGCACTACATTTTTTCCTTGCTTTAAATAAATATGTATGTATTACCATAATATGTCGATATATAACCACATCACTTGAATTGCCTAAATTCACCAGAGATTACTATTATCACACTATACATACATATATATAGTGGGATATAGTCAGTACGATAACAAACCTCGTTTATTGATTACAACCCAGTCTGCATCCATAGAATGGTCAGCCAGCTTTATTGGACATGATGCAGGCGGGTCAATCCCCGTGACTGGTGCTTCATCTCCACTAATTTCATGTTTAGCTCCAAATATGAAGTTTGCTATATTAGTGAACATGGCTGCATATCATTGAGTAAAATCCCCTCTCGGTGTATACTGTAAATAAACAACGGTAACTAATGATTAGTCGATTGTTGGCAATGTATAATGATGTTGTATCAGTGTTAGAGCTTTAAAATAAAAACCACTCGCCAAACTGGGCGAGTGAATCACTAAGTTAACTCGCCCAAACGGAATCTGTACTTGCACAAATTTTAAAACAAAAATGCTTGTCAAACAATAGTGAAGAAACACACAAAAAAATTAACTGCACATGTAATTCATTGATCACGTTTCTCAAAAACTCAAGGCACATCTCCTCTGAAAGTTCGTGTTTTCAATTTCATTTAATTTACTTTTATTCTCGGGCTGCTTTGCCCCATCAATGAAACGCCACATTACGCCAATTTTATTGACTTGTTAACACCAAGGCGAGCCAGTAGTAGTGCCGTCGCTACACTACCCACGATGCGTACAGGGCAAGAAATTAGCCAAAATGTGAACAGGCCCACCCAAAACTTTAGCAGGCCCTTAGACAAATGGAACAGGCCCTTACAAGTTTGAAATGTTAATTGTGTTCAATTTATTCCATGATTAATAAAAGTATTAGCTTTGTGTTTATTAGGCATACCAGGCTTGTCACAAGTTTTTAATGTAGCAGGGTAAACCAAGAAAGTAAGCGGCTGTCTGCTGCCGCAGGCTGCACCCGAACAGCAAAGCTGCGAGGGGGTTGGTTCAGGAAGTGGATCCTGATAAGTGGGCGTCAGGGGGCCCTCCCCAGAATGTTTTTTGAAAATTACACCTCTTACACTCTTAGATGCATGATTTCCTGCAGCTCTGAGACAGCATTAGTTAAACAATCTTTATGTACACAAAAATATACTGTTTGAGTTGAGGTATTTTAGATTTGGGGACACTAAAGACTAAACATAACTTTTCTTAACGAAGTGCCCGCAGAGCGAACAGCGCTTCATCTAACGTCTACTGGCGGTGACTCTGTGGTGGAGTGGTGATTCTAGTAAACGCCTGTCATCCCAAATGTGTCAACCAACTGCGAAACAGTGGAAGTCACAGTGGGATTGTATCAGGAACCTTCTCAATAAGAATGTCGTGGGATCGTTATGAAAGTTCCGAACGATATGGCCGCGTACTCGTTCACAGTGTCTTCAGACATTAAACGATGGAAGCTCATCATAACGTAGTAGCAAAACTATTCTGCAAGCCAGAATAGGTAAGCACTCATCATTTACACTACGGCAAGCCTAGCAGGCTGCAATAGAGAGGCTGGCCACCTTAAACCAATTAACGCAGGCAAAAACTCCACCAGTACTAACCGACACATGCAGCTGGCAGTAGCCACTGCAAGTGGCATACCGTTACATGTAACATACTGACAGTACATGACTGCATAGAAATTATACGATTAAGGAGCATAAACTTCTTTAACCAAAATTAGCTTTTGAAATTTCACGTGACGATCGTATGCCTCATACATCCAGGCAATGTAATAGATTTCTACCAGCAACGCCGGCAGTCAAACTTTCTTAACAGACAGTCAACAAATCCATGTTTAATCGCCTCTCTCTTGAGGGTCAAAAAGGTTATGCTGCCACTTACTCTTCGCATGTCAGCAGAAAGTAATTTTTCATGGTCCTTGTCAATAATGCCATAACAATGCTAGGTCACCGCATGAAACAAAAAAGTTTTCCAATCGGCTCCGTCAGACCATGCCTCAGAAAATGTCTAAAATCTGCCCTCGTGCCCTTGACGCTGTGACGCTCCAATTTTTCGCAGCAGTGATGGCTTTCTAACCATGATCTATACACCGGACTATCACGAGCCTAGGTCGACCCGTTTAGATTTGTTCGCAATTCTGCATTTCCTTCCCTATACCTTAAGTTAAGGAGTAATGTTCCCGCTCCTTTTTTACAACCTCTTGACACACTTTGACCATTTGACCGCCAGCTTCGACCATCCCCAACCTCGTTTTTGACTGATCCCCCCGATGTGCCGAATATTCGGACGTACGTCACGTTAAAGGATTTTGTGCCTAACTGTTGACTGGACGGACGCACGGACGAACGCACGGACCGATCATGCGATTCTAGAAGCTGCCATCTGAACATAATGCAGATGAGCTAAAAAAAAGAGAAAACATGAACTTTCAATTGCTGAGCGGTTGAACTGCTCAGTCTCTGATGACTGTAGTTTGTGCGGGTACACGATGCTAAGTGCAAAGTAATTGTGGGTTAAGAAGTTAATCTATCGGCCAACTTGAATAGCTAACACGCAGTCTGCAACGGAAAACACTTCCACCCTCAAATTGGCCCAGCGGTGCCTGTAGAAATGTACTAATTCACCTGGCCTCACACTAGGTTTTACAGGCCCGAATCAATGATATTCATATTATAAAAGGAGAAACGAACGGACGGACGGAAACCGAAGTTGTTGCGACTTCTAGCGGCGACAAACACGCAATGTGTTGACCGCTAGTTAGCTTCCCTAACTTAAGATCGGGCAATATGATGCCCTATCGGTAAATATCGGTAATTTTCAATACAAATTATCGGGAATTTTGGTGAAATTCTCAGACTGATCATCACATAAAGGAAGACTGAAAATGTCATTTTAATTATACCATTACTTCAATTTTTATCCGCACCTGGCCCAGTGCGGGCTTGTTGCATCTTGACCGAAGTTTCATGTGCCCCTACGGAACCATTTACTGGCCTCGGGATAACCGATGCTCAGTGGTTAATTTCAGCAGACTGAACATGGCCTCGACGCTTACATTATTTTCAGATCAGATAAACTATATCATATATAAGACAGATAGATAGCTACATATAGATATGATAGATCTATTATTAAGAATATAGAGATAATATATCGAGCATTAATACAGCCCCTGAATTACTAATATTATTATACATGGAAAATCCGCGAATGAAATTTCACTGAAACTTATCTATTGCGTGCCGGTGTCACAGGTCTGCAGATTACCCCCGATGTCTGAAATTACCCCTAGCACCTCGCGCATGCCGTGGCGCATGCGCAGTAGCGGCTGGATAATGAGACTGCCGCCGGGCCACAGTCTGAGATTAGTTCTGGCAGAAGGAGGGTCAATTCAGACTGGGGCTAACTCAGACCCGGTGTCACGGTCTGAGATTACCCCTGCAAATGTCTATCCCTGTGTGCGCCATAGGCTTTGGGTAAATTCAGACCTGGGGTAATCTCAGACCCGGTCGTGGAATTGTTCGCTGAGGCACATTATACTTCTTACCCCGGCTGCGCCATAGAGGGTTGAGGAAGGAGGAGGAGGGGAGGAGGGGATAAGGACGGAGGAGAGGAGGAGAGAGGAGGAGGAAGGAGTAGAAAGGAGAAGAAGGTGATGGAGGAGGGAGGAGGAGGAGGAGGGCGAAAGGTGATCGAGGAGGAGATGAGGGGGAGGAGAGAAGGTGATGTGAGGAGGGAGAGGAGGAGAGGAAAGGTGATGGAGAAGGGAGAGGAGGAGTGAGTGGCCGAGAAGGTGAAATGGAGAGAGAGAGCGCAAGGAGGAGGAGAGAAGGTGATGGAGGAGGGAGAGGAGGAGAAGGAGAGAGGCGAGGAGGGGAGAACAGGTGATGGAGTAGGGAGGGGAAGAGGAGGGGAAGAAGGTTGATGGGAGGATGGGAGGAGGAGGAGGGGGGGAGGTGTGGAGGAGAGGAGGGGAGAGAAGATGATGTGTAAGGGGGAGGAGCGGAGTGGAGGAAGATGGAGGAAAGGGAGAGGGGAGAAGATGATGGAGTAGGAGGGAGGAGGAGGATGCGGAGATAGGTCATGGAGATGCGAATGATGGTGATGGGAGGAGGAGTTGGGGCAGGAGAAGAGGAGGAGAGAGAGGAGGACGGAGGGGAGACGGTGATGAGTAGGGGGACATGAGCGGGAGAAGGATGATGGGAGGAGGAGAGAGGGAGAAGGTGGATTGGAGACGAGAGAGAGGGGAGAAGGTGATTCGAAGTAAGGAAGAGGAGAAGGAGAGAAGTGATGGAAGTAGGGACGATGAGGGGAGACCGTGGTTGAGGTAGGTGAGCAGGAGGAGGAGGCAGGGGAGAAGGTGATCGGAGTAGGCTGGGGAGGAGGAGAGGAGCGGAGAAGGTGATGGAGATCGAATGATGGTGAGGAGAGAGTAGGGCAGGAGAGGGAGGAGGAGGAGGGGAGAGAAGGTGATGCATTAGGGAGGCAGGAATGGAGAAGAGGAGGAGGAGGAGTGAAGAAGGAAGGTGATGATAATGGGGGATGAGGAGGGGGAGGAAGGAGGGGGAGAAGGAGAAAAGGAGAAGGTGATGAGGATGGCGGAGAAGAGGAGAGATAAAGGTGATGGAGTAGGGAAGGAGGAGCTAGAGGAGGAGAGTGAGTAGGGAGAAGGGAGCGAGGGGAGAAGGGATGCGGAGGAGGAGGAGGAGGAAAGGAAGAAGGTGATGGAGGAGGAGGGTAGGGGGCAGATGGAGGAGGAGGACGGAGGAGAGGGAGAAGGTGAATGGAGTCGAGCAGAGGGAGGGAAGATGGGAAGACGCGGGGCGGGGAAAGCTGTAGAGAAGGAGGGGGAGAAGGGAGACAGCTGATGATGAAAGGAGGAGACAGCTGGTGAGAAGGAGGAAGCTACGACCAGTTGCTCCCCCTCCTCCTCTCCCACAGACTTCTCCCTTCTCTCCGTCCTCTTCCAC
>NW_014578420.1:0-9352 GCF_000485595.1 Priapulus caudatus
CACACACACACACACACACACACACACACACACACGAGAGAGAGAGACGACGACGACGACACGACACACACACACACACACACACACACACACACACACACACACACACACACACACACACACACACACACACACACACACACACACACACACACACACACACACCTTCAGTCTGCCGTTGCGTGACTTTGCGTCGACGATCCACGGTCGGTGCCGACTGACGGAGTAGGGCGACGGCTGCTCAGCTCTATGGCGCTCCCGCAGCGGTCGGCCGCCCGCTTGCATCTGATTATCGCTGATGGCGGGCCGCGGGCCCAGTCTGCCACGCAGCGAATGCTTGTCCTGCGGAAGCCTGCTGGCGCTTCTGCAACGCGACAAGAACCAAAGGAGTCGGCGGGGACGGTCTAGGCGAAGGAGCACAGCGTAGCGTTAAACTTATGTTAGCGGACATCTCTTTAGAACGAGTATCTGTACATAGAGGATAATCTTGGTGTTTCTCGCAAAGTGACCCTTATTATACAGGTTTCGCCGTGTACCTTGTGCAAATTTAATGCGCGGTCCTAAGAGATTTTCAATCGGGCGCGATAGCAAATAAAAAATTGACAACGTGGAGCCGTATATATATGTGTGGTGCGAGCTAAACCCTAGAACACGATGAATGGGCAACACACGGATGACGAGCGTTTCCAGGTTGGATGTATATTGTTGTTTGTGTTGTACCTGGTTACTCCCGGCTGCCATACAGTATATGTAATACAGAGCGCAGAATCGCATAGAGAGTATCTGCAGAATTGCGTAATGCTTCATAAGCACGTTCCCCCGCCTACCTGTGTTATTGACGTCATCGGCGCACGCGGTACAGCGGACATGGCGCGCGCGTGCGAACAGTAATTAATTACGGCATACCGCTGCCATCAGCATTGACGGGTAAACGCGGCTAGGGTTGCCTTGCTTACGCATTATCGAAGACGTGCCTCTCGAGGTGAGGCGTCGACATGGCTTGCTTCTGCGTCGGAGGCTTGTCGAGCCTCGCCGTGAGGAATCTCCTCTGGCGTCGGATGGACGACGACGTCATGCTGCTCTTCGCGCTCTGTAACTGAGACGGTCAGACTACTGTGATAGAGGAACGCGCCTCCCGTCTGTAATGCGTGGATATGGCCGTCAACGAGCCAGGCTACGAGCATTCGGGCTTCGCACGGGTGCTGTACGAACGTCTGCGATGCTTCTCGAACAAATTCGAAATATCGAACTGTATGTTCTTCGGTACCTCTCCATCTCTCGATATAGCATCAGTGACAATACTCATCGGAGTATATTAGACTATTGGTTCGAGGCGTCTGAGCGGGATAACCACTCATTGGTTATTGTTGCTAGGTCGGCCAACGTAGAGCAGTTTATGCACGTTTTTCACGCGTGATCGCTATATACTGTCGAGTGTGCTGCATTTCGTTAGTAAGGCTGATAGGGTCTATGTCTCCTTGGGTATTGCCAGAACGTACCCTGGGTACAGTCCGGTATACCGGAACGTACTCTGCTAACTATCTGATATTGTTAGGGTTAAGGTTAGGGTTAGGGAGTAGGCGTAGACGACTCCCTAGACTCGTTAGTGGCGTAGGCGAGGTACGGTCCGGCATATTAGATAGTACCAGGATACGTTCCGCTATACCGGACCGTACCCAGGGTACGTTCTGGCGGTACCCAGGGAGACATAGACCCTGGCAGCGTTAGTAAGCAGCGTTTTTCGAACGCCCATATATCGCAACAATGGTTGTCTAGAGCTAACAAGTAATCACAGCAGGCGGATAGGTGAATTATAGTTCGAGGAATTCTCGTATTTCCTACCCCGACAGGCTCTTTGTCGAGTAGGACTTGATGCCTTCGGTCCATTTTTATGCAGCTGGCCTCCCTGCTCCGCTGCGTTGACATTTCCGGAGTGCTACCAGATAGCGACTGTGTAGCTGTTACCGACTGGGTCTTCGACTTGGGCCCGCCAATCAGCGGCATCGTTAAGTCGCGGTTTGACTGTTCAGAGTCGTTTGAAAGGCCGCTGTGTTGGGGCAGATGACTAAAATGTAAACGACATGAGGGAAAATGCATCAACGTCTCTCTTTCTCTCTCTCTCTCTCTCTCTCTCTCTCTCTCTCTCTCTCTCTCTCTCTCTCTCTCTCTCTCTTTTTCTCTTTCTCGCTATTTCGCTCTCTTTCTCTCTCTCTCTCGCTCTCTCGCTCTCTTTCTCTCTCTCTCTCTCTTTCTCTCTCTCGCGCGCGCGCGCGCGTGTGTGTGTGTGTGTGTGTGAGAGAGAGAGAGAGAGACCTTCGGTCGTTGTTTGATCCTCGTTGTCTTCTCCTTCCTTCTCGGCAACTTCTTTCGTATCTTTACTAGCCTGCCACCTGTTGTTAGTTAGAAAATAAGAGCTGATGAATTCCTCGTTGAGATGTTTGCTACGTAATTAGGACTAGTACAAAAGATGCCAGCCATTAATTGATTTCATTATGGTCAATAAACTGGCAGGTGAAGTCGCGCACAAATAAAATGACGTTAATCTATGTCATGACGCGGGTGTTTATATGTTTAGATGCAGGGTTTCATTGGGAGACTCCAATCTCGTAACCTTTGTACACTCGAATCCGCATAGATACATACCGGGGGTGAGGATCGAATCACTATCGGCCTTAGGTCACAATCAAAACTACAAAGAGATGGTATTCGTGGTGGTGCGGTCATTATGTTCTTCACATGACGTCGTCCATTTTCGTGATTGGTCGACGATAGCGGGTTAATTCAATCCGCAAATAAGGGCGAAATCGCGCGAGTTAGTTACCGCTGTGGTTCCCTATTCCCCACCATGGAGGATCAACGCGTTCTCATATGAGTTTAGCACGGCAACTATCTAATTAATTAATAATTATAAAATTGCACATGCTCAACAGTACCTCAGGTTGACATGTACGATGGGCGCCGTGCAGACCGGAGTGAAAATACGTTGTTAAAATTGTGTTGACGACTGTAACTGTAATTGTTGGCCGTTATCAGGGTTACATGTGTTATGGGTAGAAAATAATAGCCGTGTCGTTCTGCATCGTCTTTCTTCGTTACGGAACAGTATCTTACTTTTTGTTTTGACATTCGCGTCGAGAAATTCTAAGGCTCACGATGGATACAGGATGAAATTAAATATCGTGCGACGAAATGTTTCATTATCAATTAAAAACGGCCAAAAACACGCTTTCATGCGAATACCTATGAGGACAGTACATTATAGTGCCCATAAGGACTACAATATATATACATATACATACATACCATATACACACGCGCGCACGCACGCACGCACACACACACACACACACACACACACACTATAGGTAAAAAGCTCGTAAGAAGAGTTCGTAAATCGAAATCGTATTAAGGCATCACGATCGCACCTTGACAGTTTCCACTGCTACATCCGAGTTGAACAAGAGGCCATCTCTGTCGACCTTATACTGCTTGTAGAGCATCTGCAGCACGGGTGGGCATGGCATCTGGTGATCTAAGAGAGGAAATACCAGCGTTCCATCGATTATCTATCTACATGCTTCACGTCACACGGCGCGAGGTTGGCGGGTTTGATGGACGTAGCATTAATTAACTGCAATGGTAGAGAAACTGACGGAAACGAGCCCGCTAGTATAAGGGCGTCTGTATACGAAATCGAATAACCTGCATCAATACTACGATCATCACACGCAGGAGTGGTGCTCGAAGACACGGGTGGCGGGCGTGAGGCAGAACCTGCAGAGAAGGTGGAAATTAGGCAAACAGCACACGGTGAATAGAACCGTAGATGCGAGAGCGGGAGAGTGTTACAAAAAGAACACACAAGCTGAATAATGCGCAGTCATTAATGAAAAACGCGCTATGATCTCATGAAGGGATAATGGAGTTACGATAAAGGCGAATCCGCGGTAGGGGAAGCTATCGAAAAATGAGAAGACAAACTTGCAGAGATATCGTTGTGAGAAAAGTGATGTGTTGATGATGACGTGGAGGGGGTATATATTGAGGATGCTTAGACGTAAATGGAAATGTGTGAGGTGATATATTTAGGATGTTGTGACGTTGTCTAGGTGGCTGTAAGCTGATATATTGAGGATGTTATGATGTCATGTATATGTTTTGTGAGGTTCGATATTGACGAACGCTCTCACATATAGGAAGATTTATCGATAATATATCGAGGATGCTATGGTGTCATGTAGATTCTGTCTGAGGCGATGTGTGTGGACACACCGTCTATGATCTGCTTCTGATGCTGAATGATGCGATCTGCTAGTTGGTTGATCGTCTTCAACTTGACGATCTGCAGATCCTTGCCCTGTAGCTCGTGCTCTTTCAGCAGCTCTAGACTGCGCAGATCGTGTTCTGACACAGCGCAGTCAAGAAAATTGGCCTGTTCGTATGTTCCTTCAATCATATCATCCTTATACAGGTTTTCAATATAAGGTGGCAACACAGAAAGCCACGTCACGACTTATAGCCGAATCTATTTGGATGACAACTTGCGCTACCTAATTATGTCTACTGCTACGATGTATTTAGCGTAAATTCACGTTACATACAATGTATGTTAATGTACTGTACTGATTTTGCTGAGTTACATAACTTAGGCGAACAATCGAGGAAGCCTCTGTTAGCAACTGGATCTGAGCAAATCGAATGACGCAGACTCGACAAAAGATACTCTCGACCTCTAGCTGATTGACCTTGATGATGAGCTGCAGCAGCTCCCTCTGTTGGTCGGTGCTTGCTTTCCCCGGAAGAACCTGTGGTGTGCGTGTATTTCATTGGTCCGATTAACATAAAAGGTGCGCCATGGGCCACAACCGGGTGCAAACACTAGAGTAATGAGGTTTAATGAAAGTGCGTTTGCCAAAGAAACGACATCTTTTGAGTGCTGAAGATACTGATGTTGCAAAGGTGCTACATGCACGCAACCCCTCGCCGTCGTTTTATGCGATTACCTCTTCTAACCGCTCGGCATTTGTCTTGTTATTACTGAGTTGCTTCTCCAGCTTTACTTTGTACTGGGAAGCTTTCTGCAGCGCTTCGTTGAGCATCTTTAGTTGCTCCCTGGCATGGACCAGATCGCTCGGCTCTGAAACGTGACGCGAAATTACTACATGCACAACGGCGAATGGCGTAATTCTCTCGTGAGACTGTCGCAGTCGGTCGGTCGTGCATCTAGCAGCTAGCCTACTGCCCGTGACCGTGCACGCAATTACGACTATTATATAGTTATACTAGCGGGATACCCGGCATTGCCCGGGGAAATCAGTGGCGTTACTCAGTTGGTGACCGCTTGGTGGAAAGGAAAATACCCAACAAAAACTAACTATCTATCTATCCATGCATCCATCCATGCATCCATCCATCCATCCCATCCCATTCCATGCCATCCCATGCCATGCCATCCCATCGCACCGCATCCCATACCAAACCATCTCATCTCATCCCATCCCATCCCATCCCATCCCATCCCATCCCATCCCATCCCATCATGTATGTATGATATGTATGTATGTATGAGTATGTATGCTAATGTATTTAGTACTAAGGTATGTATGTATGTATGTATGTCATTATGTATGTAATGTAGTCTGTAATGTATGTGTGTGTTGTGTGTGTGTGTGTGCGTGCGTGCGTGCGTGCGTGCGTGCGTGCGTCGCGTGCGTGCGTGCGTGCGTGCCGTGGCTGCGTGCGTGCGTCGCGGCGTGCGTGCGTGTCGTGGTGCTATGCATGCCATCATGCATGTATGTCTGTATGCCACCTGAGCCCGGACCAACACCGCGAACGATCTGATGCAATTTTCAATAAGGCGAATCCTATACCCCGGGGTAGTGTTTTTTTTTAAAGTCTAAAAAGTAAAAATTGATCAAAAATTCTATTCACTCAATAATGGTGCTGACGTACAGATTAACGATCACGTACCGTATGACTCCATGGTGCCTAGCCTTCACGGCGCAGTGGCGTTAACTCGCTATAAGCATCCGTACTCCTACACCTCGGATTCACCGGTCGGAGCCCAGCTTGGGGAGAGCTATTCTTTGCCACCGCGCTTTTTTATAAGGTGCCTTTTTCTTCCTTTACCTATTACTTAGTATGTATCTATTATAGAGTTTTAAACTTTCTTAAGTATAAAATAAAAAAATTTATTATATTATTTTTATTTTAATGTCTTTATCTTTGATTTATTGAATTATTATCTACTGTTTGGGATGGGATGGGATGGCATGGCATAAGATGGCATGATGTGCATGGCATTGTGCATGGGAATGCGCATGGAATGGTCTGATGGCAATGGCATGGGATGGCATGGGACTGGCATGGCCTGTGATGGAATGGAATGGGATGGATGCGTGGGATTGGATGGTCATGGCATGGCAATGGATGCATGGCCCCTGCATGGCAGTGGATGGTATGCCGTCCTGGGATATGGGATGAGATCGGGATGGCATGAGATGGATGCGTNATATATATATATATATATATATATATATATATGTGTGTGTGTGTGTGTGCGTGCGTCGTGTGTGTGTGTGTGTGTGTGTGTGTGTGTGTGTGTGTGTGTGTGTGCGCGCGCGCACTCGCACACGCACACGCATGCACACGCGCTCGCATTTGCGGGCAGGTGTGACAATCTCTGGATAGTCAGGGGTACACCGTATGTCTACATGTACCTAACTGCAAATGTGAGAATTCATTGCGGGAGGCGACAGCCTGCAAAGCTAGGGGAAAATCTGCTAGGAACAGCAGGGGAAATATCTAGCATCAAAGCATTTCGAATTCAACGGTGCGCATGTGGAATGTAGAAATAACGTATGAGCGAAGGTAGATACCTGCATGTATGTAGGTATGCAATCTGAGAGAAGCACCCTAAAATGTTCCCACGGGCGGTTACTCGCAACTTACTCATTGATGATATAGCTGTGTGACTGTATCTCCCAGCTTAGGTGTAAACTGCTGCGGTTCACCTCCATCAAGTTGTTCCTTTAAAATAGCGAACACATTTAACACATGTACGTCCTCACGAATGTCCATTCTCTCTTGTCGCGCACTATCAAGCAGCCAGACGGAAAACACGCCAGTGTATGTATTGCCTCGTCCTTAATAAGAAACCATACGTCTTAGCGAGCCAGCACGTAAGCTGGCTCTAACTCGTTGTTGCTACCTAATCGAATTTGGCTGTCCTTTTCCTTATGGCTGCCTTATCTGTCGATCGTTTCTTCTATATTTTTCGTCTAATCTAATTTCGTTGATTGAAGCTCTTGCCTGGATTGAGCGTTTTGTCTTTTGTCTTTTCATTATTTTTACCTTCTAACCATTGCTTTCGGCCTGGCTTGCCTTACTTACTTATGAGAATTAGATATTATTATATTATTTACAGATAAATCGTAGAGGAGTATGCGGGCAGAAAGCAGTTACTAGTAGTTCTTTCTTCGAATGTTGCACATAAAAAATGCACAAGCAAGTGGCCGTATATTTAGCACGAACAGCTAGACTGTTTCCAAACGTCCCTGTATCGTGTCTGAGCCCATAACGCTGGCTCTCAGCGATTTGCGGAGTCAGTCTACAGACAGGCTAGATCTGCCATAGGTGATGCATAAGTGAGATTACATATAAATGTTACATTATTGGATTGGTAATTAATCTGTCGCTAAACCTAATGTCGATGTACAGTCGGGGAACAAATCACACTTTCAAGAAACAGCAAGCGTTCGTAATATAAAGTACTCGTAACAAATTGTCTGTCTATACAGTCTCCTTGCGCTCGCGCGGAATTTGGTGAGAACCTTTTTTAAAACATTAGTTCCTGATGTGATTAATTCGCCGCGTGTGAGCAGCACTAGCGGGTGGCGGGAATGAAGATGGCGCGCATGCGTGCCGAGTCAGTCAGTATACGAACCGCCTCACCTGATGTCCAGCTGCTCTTTAAAGGTCGCCAGCAGCTGATGACGAAGCCATTTCATCTCCGTTTCCGACTCCCTTCTCGAGGCTTCCATCACCTCGCCTGCGAAAATCAACGTAATGTTATCGCGACGGGTTACCACCTACTTGCGCATTTACGCTGTACGAAACCAATGATGTGTATTTATTAGTTGAACGACAGCGGATCAATAGCATCAGGAGTAGATAATAGGGATTATTATCTACTATTATAATCTATATATATATATATAGATATATATATATATAGATATTATATATATATATATAGATATAGATATTATATATATCTATATTATTATCCCTATTATCTACTCCTAATAGCATGTAATCGCGACTCTGACGGCGCAAAAAAGCGGTATCGTGTATCGTAACGGGATATGATTGCGATGAAAGAGACAATACTGATGCCCTCGTTCTACGATTGATTGACATCTTGGCTCCTACTCGAGTAACAATCTAATCAGCTTTTAGGGAAGCGAACGCGTTGATTTTTATTCAATTTGATCAAAGGTTGGTCGACTGCGCGCGTGACCAGGCGAAACGATGTTTTATTGATGCATGTCCTGAATAATTCAACGCGATGATGAGCGTGAAAATAAATCTTGTGTGATCTCCATGCACGCGCCATGACGTCCACGACGGTCCGAGAATCACATGCGGGATCAAAACATTTTAACATTTGCCTAGCAACAATAAGTAACTGACGTGCGCGGTACTTGAAAAGACCGGAATTAATTAGAACTCGCCATTAAGTTTCATCACCTGGTTTTTATGCGAATGTATGCTAACTTACTAACTTTGAAACTCCTGAGCACTTTTCAGCACGGAGGCAGAAGGATAGAAGCTCTGACTGTTATCGCAGATAACTATAATATTGTACCTTTTTCGCAGTATATAATATCAAGAGTCCATAATAGTCCATAGAGCCATTTTATTTTCACTCCCACATTTTTATCGCGCGCACGAGTTACGTGGTATATACTCACTGTGTAGATTTTGAATGCTGACCGCCGTGCGCGCCACCTTGTTCGACTCCTGCTCGTGCAGTTTAGAGCGCATGCGCGCGATCTCGTTCTGAAGTTCTTGGATGATGTTGTTATACTGCGTTATGTGGTGCGTCACGTCAACCACGTTTCTCCTCACCTGAGGGGGTACATGCGCTTGTCGTAACAGCTTGCAAACGACAGCTTGTAGCCTCCCTGCTACGTGGTATTTATTACGAGTATTCATTATATATGTGGGTTTCATCAGCTTGACTATATCTTAACTCCACAACTTCAATAACATACGCGTGTGTCGGTGGTGTGTGTGTGTGTGTGTGTGTGTGTGTGTGTGTGTGTGTGTGTGTGTGTGTGTGTGTGTG
>NW_014578420.1:14931-17924 GCF_000485595.1 Priapulus caudatus
ACACACACACACACACACACACACACACACACACACGCACGCACGCACACACGCACGCACGCGCGCGCGCGCGCATTGTGACATTTGTGACAAAGGAAACATTTATGACAAAGAAAATAAAGATTAAAAACGGCTAATATAATAATAAATTCGTAGCACGGTAATGGAATTCAAATTACGTCGATAATCTGTCACTGTCAAATTGAAGAGAAATTCGCATTTGCTTGCCACTTTTAGTAATGTAATAATGCACGCTCGAGCTTTGCCAGCCCGACACCCACGGTCTGTGTCAGGTTAAAAGGACATCTAGGAAGTCTGTCTCTACCACAACCTAATTGGCCTTTCGGCCAAACAGAATCGAATAGATTTTTTGACGTCAGATGAAGCTCTCCGGAAATTTCCAGCTTCTCAGATAAATTACGATAATAAAAGCAGAAATTAAGAGTTGCCTGCGTGAGCCGGGTCTAGCACGCTACCTCTGTTGTCGGTACGGTTAGACCGCCTTGGAACCTTAGGAGAAGATGGCGTGACGTCACGGGGTTTTCATACGGACACTTTCAAGGGGTACAGGGTATGTATGATGTAAACAACGTGGCGAGTATCGATGATGAAGTGGCTGTATTATATAGCTGTATGTAAACATAATAATGTCAACAAACAGTGTAACACAGCTCCCTGGCGAGGAGAACGATAACTATTGGCGAACATATAACGTAACACTGAATGTGGTGTGTGATACACCTGGTTCAGACTTAAAATGGTCTATCGGTAAGTTATTACACTAAAAGCTGGGTTAATGAGATGGCTGAAATGCAGATAGGGTGCTAGTTTAAAGGGACTAAACGCGGAGTTGGTTGCTAGCTCGCACCCAGCTACAGCGCTAGGCGGTCACCGTTAGCGTAGATGCATTCACGTGTGCTCTCCCTCGCGGTTCCCTACTCGTTATCACGGCACTCAAAAACGCAATTACTTTACCCAACAAACAATCGGACTTGTGGGACAGGACCGCCGATTTTCCGCCGGCAGTTTCGTTGCCGTCGGCGTAGCGGCAGAGGGCGAATATGAGGGAGGGGAAGCAGTCTACACTCCTCGCAGCCCTGGTCAACCTTCATCTGGTTGGCAAAGAGGCAGAGAGTCTGCGCGTGCCCAATCTAGAGATAATGCCGCGTTTAATTAATTACAACGTGCGTGTGGGGTCCAGCTATGCGTCCGTGCACAAACACACATGCGCGCACACACACGCAAGCACGCACGCGTACACACACGCTCACACACACACACACACACACACACACACACACACACACACACACACACACACACACACACACACACACACACACACACACACACACACACACACACACACGCACGCGCGCGCGCGCACGACGATCATGCAACTATACCTCGAGATAGGACATGCTGACTGTGTAGAGGTAGTCATTCTGGTCGGTCTCAATCGCAGTGAATAGATCCTGCAGAGTTCGAACCATGATCCCAGGATCTCTGTCCGTGCCCAGCATCGTATACGTCTTGCCTGATCCTATAAATCACACACGACACTTGCTCATGGCATTCTCCATGGTGAATGCGTAAATTGCCCAATAGTTCGTAATTAAATAAACATAAATAACCCTCTAAGTACTTGGCCCGACACGTATTGAAACAAACAGTAATGCTTGTTAAACAGAGTGTGTCGTGCAGAGAGCTAGTGTTGATGTACAATGTCTACTCTGTTCTACTCCGTAATCCGTGCGTACGTTGTGAAATTACTCAGGTGTCATTGGTGATGACGATACCGCTGACACGACGGTGATGATGATGATAATGCCGACGATGACTATGATGTTGATTACTATAACGACAACGGCGACGACGATGACGATGATGATACCTTTGTCGAATATATGATTGCTGAATTCGTGGTCACTCGCTTAATTGCTTAATAAATATCGATCTTAAAGGTCTATCACGAACAAAGCCGCGCAAGGTGCAGCCCACTGTAACTGCTGAAATTTGCAATCACGAAATGCGTTCATAATTGCGTGCCTAGTCCAACCCACCGATATTACACCCACCCACACCTTCACCCCACCCTCTCTATCCGATCCGGTCCACTGCTACTCTTCCATTACGCGTAATGAGTAGCCGGATTGCGTGTGCAGAATCTTGGCGGTAGCATAGGAAAGTGGGTGATTTATTCACCTGATTGTTGTGGCCTCTTGCGCTAATGATGTTCATCAAAACGCTCGCCAGGTCGTAATTAGTTGCGCATTTACGAGGATATAAGTAAAACATTACAGAGAAAGTATCATTGTTGGAATCGATCGGTTAGCTATATAGTGCTATCATTGTTGGACTGCTTTGGTGTTTATCCGGGTAATAAACGCGATCGTGTACATACATAATCGAATCTTTATGCTGCAGAATTGTTTTGCTACAAGGTAGTTAAGTGTTTATTCTCATTGGTTGTTCTTAATAAGGATTGTTGATACTGCTACTGCAATCATCTTTGCGTTATTACTGTTTGTTGTTGCGTTGTCGATGTTTTAGGTGGTGTTATTGGTATCGTTGTCGTTGTTGGTTTGGTTGCTATTTATTTCGGGTTATTGTTGTTCTATTTTGTTTCTGTTGTTTTTGTTGTTGTTTGTGTTGTTGTTGTTGCTGCTGTTGTTGTTGTTGTTGTTGTTGTCGTCGTTGTCGTTGCTATTATTTTTTACTATTATTATTATTATTATTATTATTATTATCGATGATGGTGATGATGGTGATGATGTTGATGATGTTGGTGGTGGAGCGTAGTGTGTACGCGTGCGGCTTTGCGTTGTGTCGCGCAGGTGTGTTATGGCACGGACCGCATAGCTGGCCCGCGACACGCTACGTGTAATTAATAAACGACGCAGATCTCTAGATTTGGGCACGCGCAGACTTCTCTGCCTCTTATGGCCCAACCAGATAAGAGTTGACACAGCAGGGGGCGAGAGTGTAACTGC
>NW_014578420.1:17949-37664 GCF_000485595.1 Priapulus caudatus
ACTCGCGTTTTAGTCCTCTTTAAAACTAGCACCCTATCTGCATTTCAGCCATCTCAATTAACCCAGCTTTTATGTGTAAAACTTGGCCGATAGACCATTTTAAGTCTGAACCAGGTGGTTATCACACACCACATTCAGTGTTACGCTTTATATGTTGCCAATAGTTATCGTTGACTCCTCGACAGGGAGCGTGTTACACTGTTGTGTGACTTCATTATGTTTACATACAGCTATGATAATACAGCCACTTCATCATCGATACTCGCCACTTGTTTAACATGATCATACTCTGTTTTTTTTGTTCTACCCGCTTGAATAAGTTGTCCGTATGAAAACCCGCGTGACGCTCACGGACCTTCTTCTCCTAAGGTTCCAGGCGGTCTAACCGTACCGACAAGCAGAGGTAGCGTCGCTAGGACCCGGATCACGCATGGCAACTCTTAATTTCTGCTTTTATTATCTGTAATTTTATCTGAGAAGCTGGAAATTTCCGAGAGCTTCATCTGACGCTGCAAAAAATACTATGTCAATTTCTGTTTGGCCGAAGGCCAATTCTAGGTTGTGGTAGAGACAGACTTGCTAGATGTCCTTTTTAACGCTGACACAGACCGCTGGGTGTCGGCGGCAAAGGCTCGAGGCGTGCATTATGTACATTACTAACAAAGTGGCAAGCAAATGCGAATTTCTCTTCAATTGACAGTGACAGATTATCGACGTAATTGAATTCATTTACCGTGCTGACGAATTTATTATTTATTAGCCGTTTTGTTAACTTTTTTTTCTGTCATAAAATTTTCCTTGTCACAATGTCACACGCGCGCGAGGCGCGCGCGCGTGTGTGTGTTGTGTGTGTGTGTCGGTGTGTGTGTGTGCTGTGTGTGTGTGTGTGGTGTGGTCGTGTGGTGTGTGTGGTGTGTGTGTGTGGTGTGTGTGTGGGTGTGTGTGATGATGTCACGTGCGTTATGTACGTGGCATTGCGTGAAAATATACGGATTACCGACTACCGTCAGAACCAAATGGTTTCGGTAATTAAACGCAAATTAGCCACTACCGGCGCTATGAGAAACTGATTTAGCAGATTATCAACCAAGAGACACGGTGAGCAGTGAGCGATCATGCGCGGACAAGGTATTACGATTCACGTACGGCGCAATATAAAAGAATTTTAAGTTAATGGCGGCTTGAGATCTGTTATCATTTCGGTGCACGTATTTCAGATGGCGGTTACGTACATGCAGTCGCAGTCGCTCTCACATGCCACCTGCTATTGGCGCATGTAAGATGGATGGATGCGGGCGCGTGCGTAGTTGGTGCTGGGCGGTGTGCGCGCATATCGCGCAGAGCGACTGTGCTGCAAACGGCACGTTGTGAGCCGACTGACCATTTACATACGAAGAGCAGGGGGGGGTGGGGGTTAGATTGAATCAAACATTTATAACGACCGCACGATACACTATACGACATGCGAAGCACGTATAGGCTGGAAGAATATTGAATTGTGTCCGTGTGCGAGTTAACACGAGGGCAGCTTTTTTGAATTTTTACACTAAAATAGAGCTCGATTCTGGTGCATACCCGAAGTGAAATGAGGAAACATGAGTGAATGTTTTATTTCCAAAATGAGAAACTCTCGAGGGGGCTGCAGTGTGTAATGGTGTGTGTGTGTGTGTCGGTGTGTGTGTGTGTGTGTGTGTGGAGTAGTCGCTGTGTGTATGTGATGTGTGTGTGTGTGTGTCGCGCGTGCGGCGTGTGTGTTTTTTTGGGTGTGTTGTGTGTGAATGTGTGTGGTGTGTTGTGCGTGGCTGTGAGTGTGGTGTGTGTGTTGTGTGTGGTGTGGTGTGTGTGTGGTGTGTGTGTGTGTGTGTGTGCTAGCTGTTGTGTAGTGTGTGGTGTCGGTGGGGGGGGGGGCGGTTGTGCGTGCGTGCGGCGGTGTGTGCGGTGCATCTCTATATGTGTGCATGTGTGGGAGTTTGGTTAGTGCTGTGTATAGTATAGCTCTCTCTCTCTCTCTCCTCGCGTCTCTCTCTCTCTCTCTCTCTCTCTCTCCTCTCTCTCTCTCTCTCTCTCTCTCGTCTCTCATCTCTCTCTCTCTCTCTCTCTCTCTCTCTCTCGTCTCTCTCTCTCATCTCATCTCGTCTCTCGCTCGCTCTCTCTCTCTCTCTCTCTCTCATCTTCCTCTCTTTCTCTCTCTCTCTCTCTCAATCTCTGCTTCTCTCTGTCTCTGCTGTCTCTCTCTCTGTCTCTCTGCTGTCCTCTCTCTACTCTCTCTCTCTCTCTCTCTTCTCTCGTGTGTGTGTGGTGTGGTTGGTGGTTGTGTGTGTGTGTGTGTGTGTGTTTGTGTGTGTGTGTTTGCGCGCGTGTGTGTTGTGTGGTGTGTGTGTTGTGCGTGGTGTTGTGTGTGTTTGTGGTGTGTTGTGTGTGGTGGTGTGTGTTGTGATTGTGTGTGTGTGTGGTGTGTGTGTGGTGTGTGTGTGTGTATGTGTGTGTGAGTGTGCGTGTGCGTGTGCGTGTGCTGGTGTGCGTGTGCGTGTGCGTCGTGTGCGTGTGCGTGTGTGTGTTGTGCGTGCCGCGCGCGTGTGTGTGTTATGTGTGTGTGTTGTGTGTGTGTGTGTGTGTGTGTGTGTGTGGCGTGTGTGTGGTGTGTGTGTGTGGTGTGTGTGCATCTGTATATGTACATGTGCATGTGTGGGAGCTTGTTAGTGTGCGTATGTATATGCTCTCTGTGTGTCCGTGTTTGCGTGTGTGCCCGCCTGCAGTCTGCACAGACAATAATGTCGATCGGCTTCCCGCTTCATGCAACTTTTTAATTAACATTTCTTACGTGAAGGTTCCTACAATGGGCGCGGTTATTTATAAACCACCGCGGTTTAGTGCGGCTTGAAATGGAGAAAGGCGAGCGATCATCCTCTGCAAGCCGTTAATGCGGATTCTATCACGCAACGTTGCATCACTGTCCTGTCCGTTTAGCGTGATTGACAAACAGATCTAGACAGATCATTTATGTTGTGATGGTATACATGCCATACTTGTTGTGATGGTTGTGTAGTAGGTTCTACAAGGTGTGTCGACATCTTGGCGCGCATACGTGCGTACGCGTATGCCAACGTGTATGTGCATGCATGTGTGTGGTCGCGTGTGCGTATATATGTGCGTGTGTGTGTGTGTGTGTGTGTGTGTGTGTGTGTGTGTGTGTGTGTGTGTGTGTGTGTGTGTGTGCGCGCGCGTGTGTGTGCATGTAGTGTAGGAACACGTGTGCGTGTTTACGTATATACGTATCTGTGCGTGTTCGTATTCGCAGGAGACGTATACGTGGAACGACCAAGGGTCTCATTCAGTCGGTCATCAACGGCTTCAACGCCACGGTATTTGCCCTATGGTGCTACCCGGTGAGTGCATGCAAGTCTACGAGTATCCCATAAATCCATGAATCACTTGTCTATCTATTTATCATGTTCCCATCTACGAAACGAATTACCCATCAACCTATGCGCTCTCATGCAATCCATCCGCCATCTTACCATCCACATATCCATGTGTCAATGTTTAAACTATCGATGAATCGCGTGTGTCAATTCATGAATCACGTGTCCATCTCTATAGGGTGTACCAATCTAGGAATTGTGTGATTCAATTCAGAAATCACGTATTTACTTATTATTATACAACGATCCGTGAATCGTGTATCAATGAGGCTGCAACGCAAGCGTATAGAGAGAGCGCCCCGCACGACGCGACGCGACGACTTGCAACTATTGAATTATTACATACTCTACACGGCTAGCCGCGAGATAACGATTATTGACAAACAACAACAACATCATTTATCATCATCCACACACACACACACACACACACACACACACACACACACACGCGCACAAACGAACAATCACTCGCATACACGCCCACACACTCAATCACGCACACACATTCACGCACGCACACGCGCGGCACGCATACGAAACAACAGCGTTATAATGTGCGTGACTCACTTATTGTTCGCGCGTATATAAAGTCGTTAGTAGCCTGCTCAATCATTAATATTTTGGTTAATTGATTCTCTTTCGTCCTTCCAGACTCTCGGCCAAAGCGCGGTGTCGGGTACACACACGGACGCACATAATGAGTGAACCACGATAGCTTCGGCGTACAGCCGCATCATCGAAATCCGCAATCAGTGTAACCGTGATGAGCATCTCGCTCGCCGGTGACGGATGCGAAGATTTTCGACGATAGATGAAATTATTTAACTGCTCGGCCGATGTGGCGCATCATGCGATTGCGCTACGTTTCATAATTAATTTTTATTATCAATAAATAATGGTGTATGAGTGAATCATCGTCAGCCGGTCCCTTTCTTTCCAATCGTATATCGACGTCCAACTGTTAACGCTATCTCAATGCTTCTTCGAAATTTATTCGCCAACCCCTCTCACTTTGCCACGATTATACATTCGTTCAGAAGGACAGCAATAGCTCCTATACAGATAGATATCTACACGCACCTATATAATTTATCGTAAGATATTCATGGTAAAGCCATTGCGATGAATGTTCGTAACGTCTATTTTGACGCATAGACAAATGTCTCCTCGCACTCACAAACACGTGCAGCTATACGCAGGTACTTATGTAGGCCCTACACACAACATCAGCGCTCACGCACGCATAATATACGCACGCAAGCTTTCGCAGGCACAGGAGTAGGATAGGGAACCTCATTTTGCGTCTATATAACCACATATTACGCCACGTAGAAACGCTATTATTGTTTATTTTTGTTGTCGTCCATACTTGTCTCGGGTTTAAGTTATCAACTATTGCCGACCGACGACAGTGGCGGGTGTGTCAGCCGTCCCTCGGGGATGCCTACCAGCGTCTGTCTGAATGTCTCCCCAACGTTAACAGCTGCATGCAACGTTGTCAGTGATTTCCATTCTATAAAATAGCTTCTCGCTATGACACCGGAAGCCAATGCAGTTTACTGTCATCGACCGTTTTTCTCCCGTTAGTGTGAAGACTACTTGAAATAAGATCTTATTACCTCCGCCAAGGGGTTGGCAGGAGGTTATGTTTTCACCGGCGTGCGTTTGTTGGTTTGTGGGTTTGTGCGTGTACAGCCTAACTGAAAAAGTTATGGACCGATTGTCATAAAATTTTCAGGATAGGTCAGAAATGGGGTAACTTAGAATTGATTACATTTTGGTGGTGATCCGGATCCAATCAATTATTTCATTAATTAATTAATTAATTAAAATTTTCACAGTGAGAGAATTGAGCTGCCTTGGCGGAGGTCTGCGCTCTCCGAGTGCTCTAGTTTCACACATGTTTTTACAATATGCAGCGTTTACGTGTGCGATTCATCATACTTGCACTCAAAATTCGAAGCAATATGCCGGGGCTTACACAATTAATTCTACGTGAAATTAGATATGAATTTATCACAACGTGTTTTACAGCACAGGCTGGAGGCTAACAGATGTGTGGCTGTGATTACCTGCGTGTTGAGACCGCTAAAGGCGATGTCGAACATGTACTGTTTCTCTCTGGATCGGTTGGCGCGCAGCACGTCATCCGGGTCCTCCATGGGGTCCATTAGCACGACCATCTACGCACGGAGAAAATATTAGGCGCTGCGCATATACCTGATATAACACGTGGAGGTACACGCGATACTTGTCCAAATGTCACTATAATGTGTGACTAAGTCGTTAAAACTGTCTCCGAGCTTTACTCGTCGTCGTTATAAGTGATGCCAGCGTTGGCGTCATCGTCACTGTCTGTGCCGTTGCCGTCATCGTTGCCGTACTCGTCGCGGTGTATCGCTGCCGTCATCGTTATCGTCGTCATCGTTGGTATCGTCGTTGGCATCGTCGTCGTTGGCATCGTCGTCGTTGGCATCGTCGGCGATGCCGTCATCGTTGTCATAATCATCGTTTCTTGCGTGGCGTCATCATCCAAACACTAAATGTCAACCAGACACTTTGCAGTATTGGGTGTTCCTCCTTCACCGTCACGACATCAGCCGTATTCATTTATAGGATAACAGTTGTTCTGATCATTGTGCAGTCTCGGACGAGGATATCAGAACCCGTCGTTGCAGCTGCGATGGTATTTTGATCGATGACCCGTAAAAATATATGAACAATGGACGAGGCGACGAAAATGCTTACATTGTCATCGACGTGGTGGGCTATCGGAGTGGATCCTTGTAAGATTTCATCGTGGAACAACGGCCGGATGCGAACAGCCACCTGAAATAAATTTTGCCTTAATCACTTGTCAATGTATCAATTAATTAAAATTAATATACCCTTTCAACGAGTTCACCCAACCTTTAAATTAATTAATTTGTTTTACCCCGGCGTTGAAGCTTTGAGAATACTCTAGCCTATAATAATGACGCGCATGGAAAAGGTTCGCGTACATGCTGTCAATACAATCCTGCCTGCTTTCATCTCTTTCCCGTAATTCTGCTAAAGCAAAACATTTTTTTATCAATCCTTAAACGAATTCTGATACGAGCTTCTTCCTCGCTTCAATTTTAAAACGCGATTAATTTCGTGTAATTTTATTGGTACACATTTCGTGATTTCGTGTCGTTAGATTTGATATTAAACTCGGGTTGTTGGTCTAGTCGTACGATTCTCGCTTTCACGTGTTTAATTTACGTTAGTGATTAACAGCTGACGTGCGAAAAGTATGACAGGAAATGGCAATCGGATTACGTAGGCACAGCATGCGGTCTAGCGTTGGTGCTACATTTATCGTTTAATTTCGGCACTTCCCTTTTCACAGCACGCGAAACACCGATAACCTATTCAGTAAAATTTCACTTCCTCACAACGCATGTCTAGTGTCGAACATGCTACTGACAGCTTGTATGATTGAATTAATATTGGAAGCCAATTAAGGAGCCGCGTCGGTCCAACGTTCGAACATTAGTAAACATGTCTTCGCGCGACAGGACGTGGGAGAGAGAGTGTGCGTGTGTGTGTGTGTGTATGAAGTACAGCAGTAGCATACAAACGCACCGCGTACACCGCACAATACACAGCGTGACAACGCTACAATTTTGCGAACGTTTGGAAGCATACAAACAATGAGATGATGCCACGGAAACCACGGCAACGTGCGAAAACAACGCATTCACGCGGGTTGTCGAGAATTAACTTTGACTTTATCCCCAAAATTCGTTTACGATGACACTGCCGCGTAAATTTTCAAGGACTTCATTGTAAATAAATTTGGTTGCCACGCGTTTTTTTAAGATTTATCTGGTATTTACCTAGCTGCATATTACATTTACGTACAATGTATATCTATATGTATACATTGATAACTACCAGAATAAATAGAAATCAAATCAAATGCCCACTAATAACGCGTTCAACATTCTGCAGTCGTCGCCGCTGGTCGTCCTAGTTCTATAGTGGCGGTTGCGCTAAAGGAACGCGTGTCTTAATAACGCTAGAGCTTACAATAAGAGGATTTTCCTCGGCCGAATGAATCCCCAACGTCACCTCCCGTCTCGACTTGACCGTCTTGACCGGCAGTGTGCCGTCGGCATCTGCCGATGCCATCTCTCGTTCGGATGTCATTATCGGTCCCTATATATCACTAGCATCGCTCGTACATCGGATACGTCCTCTCGTATTGTTTTTTAAGTTCATCACCATATCCTACCACATGTCAGCGCGTGTTAGCATCACGTGAAAGGTGCGCTCACAATGGGAAAGCTCTCGGTTTCATCCGCAGCCGCTCCTCGCCATATTCGGGGTCGATGTGGCGCGTAAGTGTATTAAATCAATGCGTTCTCGTGCGCACCATGTGCAGGCTTTCTCGCGGACTCGCAGCACACTGCCTCTGATTGGCGACTGATGCCGAACGCAACCGTATCAAGCAGCCAACAGCACCAAGTGCCAAGCATACGAAAGTAGATCCGTTGCGCAACCATTCCGCGTGGCTTCCCGTGCGCAGCCGATTTGCTGACGTCTCTGCTACCCACGCGCGCGAAATCTAGTGCTGGTAGATAGAATCTGAATTACGCATCGGGTGACGGCAGGGCCGTACGCAGCAGAGGGGCAGCAGGGGCAGTTGCCCCCCTAGAGATTTTCAGAGTATGCACTTTTAATGGGACAAATACTGTACAAAATGTTATCTTAAATCATCAAAGAAATATTACACTTTAAATAAAGAAATGTGAAATTGCGAAACTTTAGGGCACAGGGGGCATGGGTAGTACCTTTGCCCCCCTACAGAAAATTTCCTGCGTACGGCCTTGGGTGACGGTGTCATATATACTATGCATTATTTGAAAGTAGGAGATTTTGCTTGAGGAAAAAAGCAATACAGCTGCGATTGTTGTTTTTTCGTTCGAACAGAGACGACTTATAGCGACAAAACGTTCCTGCATGATGTTGTAGCTCTACCAGTGCGGCCCATCGCCCAAGCTGCAGTTAGGCCTACATATAGGCCTACCTGTAGCGGTTGCGAGGATTCAACTGCTTGATGCGTGCGTTTTACGGTTTAAAGAAAAATTTATCATACGGGGTTTGTTTGGCGATTATTATTATTATTATTATTATTAATATTATTATTATTATTTACGAGTAATAGCTCTATCACACACCAGACGATTTTCGTCGCTTTTAGATACTTACTTACATACAATCAGGAGCTATAATAATGACCTCCTCATTATTAGCTCCTGATACAATAGATACAATTACATACTACTTAGATACAATTATAGACATTATACGCAAACCAGCGACCACTCGCATATGAACAGGTGTCTATGAAAATATTCAACTAGCATTAGCTTATAGATATATACATATATAACATAGACATAGATAAATATATATAGACATAACATAGATATATACATATATAAGCTATATACATAGCTTATATGGGTATGCCGTACCTTATATGACACCGTATCAATATTAACATGGCTGATGGGCATGTGATTTAACTTAAAAACATTATATTTTACTATGATACTATTTTATTTATTAAATAAAGGCTGCTGCATGGATACTTATATATCCCATGAACACGTACGTGTATATATGATATATATGGCTGATATACTGCTACATAGTTATGTTATGTAGAACACATATTGAAATGTATTGGCAAATTAAATGTCATTAGTGTTAGCTATAGTTGAGCGCACCTTATCATATTATTCAAGATAGGCATCGGCATGTATTTTCACTAAAAAACTAGTGCGAATAAAAATTTGCGCTACATTTTAAACGTGTAAATTCATTAAAATACTATTATATTTTATTGTTATTTTTTCTATTATTATATTAGATAACGGCGGCTAGAAATACAGATCGACATGTCGTACAAACGTGTCGCCATCTAATGGCCAATTTAAATTACATTACTGCAGGTTACTTTAACAGCTAGCGAGCATAGTTTACAGAGGGCACCTTATCATTATTAAAGGGCGGCATCAGGTTATACTTTCCATTTTTCGCTACTGCGAGAGGTATTTCCTTACCATTTTAAAAGTATTATTTCAACAAAATATCATTTTATTTTGTAGATACTGGGCTTGTGCGAATGCAAATCTCCTACTGTGTATACGAGGAAACTTGGCACAACTAGGCAGCTTGTGACTATTAAACCGAATGGTGGCTATATTATACTCTCAAACTTAAAAGTAAGATTTCACTAAAATGTTTTTTTTTAATTAATTGTCACTGTCTTCGGAAACAACACGTTGGTTTAACGCAAACATCTCTCGAACACCCTGAAACACCCCACGCGACGCCAAGGGAGATATTGACCCCGATCGCAGTTTGTGAAAGAGTGATTTAGTGTGACTGCTCCACTGAAGATACCCTACCGAACCCCGGCGATTCCACGATATTATGACACCGATAACTAAACAATATCTGGCATGTATGATATTAGGCCTACCACTGGCGACTGCACAATATCTGGCATGTAAATGATATTATCACTGACGACTGCAGAATATATGGCCTGTATGATATTACCACTGCCGATTAAACAATATCTGGCCGATTAAATGTTATAAGAAGTGGACATATAAAATAAACTGATATTATCACCGGCGACTCTACAATATCCGACACGTTTGCTAATTTTGCTGGCGACCGAAAAAGCTTACGCGATAAGCTCTTGTGGCTCCAGTGGGATATATATTGTCATACCAGTCTTTTTCTTCTTTTCTTGTTACATTACTTCGTTATTTCATTTTTTCTAGTTTTCTAGTGCATTCTATTATTCTCCATATTTTTTATCCATTTTTTATTACATTTTGATATATTCTATTTAATATTGTTTATTCTATATAATATCTATATATTATTCTATTACATCTCCTATTCTAATATCTCAGGGGTTCTTAACATCATAACATGTGGTCCATGGACCCCGTTGGGTTCCGTGGATGGGATTCAGGCAGGGGGTCCGTGAGCAAGGCGCATGCAAAATTTTGTGTTTATATGCTGAGGTGCATTTTTCTTGGGAGGTGTCCGTAGCATTCACCAGATTCTAAAAAGGGTACATGACTCAAAAAAGGTTAACAACCACTGTAATATCTTATTATTCTGTTATATACTCACTCTATAGTGTCAACATACTATAAGTGAGCCGACTGAAGATGAATCGCGTTAGCTGCGCGATAAACATACTACGCGCGCATTTTACGTTTAATATGAAATTGATAGCGAGATTTATTTCAGTTTTATTTAATAACAATAACAATCGTGTATAATAAAAATTAACTGATTTATCTCGACTGTACGCTACAATATACAGGTCAACAATACGATAAAAATGATTATGAACACTAAAAGACGAAAGTCTTTTATGTTGCGAAAGTTTCAAGTGCGTGTATACACATCTAGAGCATTCAGGAGGAGTATTACAAACTAACTACATTGCTGCTACCTGTTAGCATTATATTTATATTACAATGAGAACGCCCTATCAGACTTTACCTCGTCTAATATCCAAAATTCCACATTAAAAACTTGTAATAATCACTGACGAGGTGAAGTACCAAATAATATGTTACAACAGCATTAACGCACATAGGTGACCGAAAAGTTATCCGGAAAAAAGGAAAATCTGAAAAATTGTTACACAATCAGCCACGATGCTGTTTCTGCTGCTGCTATTAATCGCAGCTGCTGTCACCACTGTTGCTGCTGCTGTTGCTGCTGCTGTTGTTGCTGCTGCTGCTATTGCAGCTGCTGTCGCCGCTGTTGCTGCTGCTGCTAATGCAGCTGCTGTCACCACTGTTGCTGTTGCTGCTACTGCTGCTGTTGTTTCTGGTGGTGGTAGTGGTGCTGCTGATGCTAGTGGGGATGGTAGTGATTACGATAAAGTGCTGTGATGTCTTAACATTCGAATATAAAATAAAATGCAGCTTTAAAAAGTGAACCACAGTGGGTGCTACTAAAAGACAAAAATCACTATGCATAACCTTTCATGACCTCCATATATACATAACCATAGCACAATAAATTCACACTTGCGCAGCTTTATACAATATCCATTTTGCAGGCCCGTAGCCAGGGGGGGTTCGGGGGGTTCGAACGAACCCCCCCCCCCCCCCCCCCCCCCCCCCGAGCCCCCCAAGCCAAAACAATTTTTTGGAAAATTTGCAAGAATTTCACCTCAGGTCGCTCCATTTTAGTGTAATAATTGCAAAATCTCCATCGTGCGGGAGGGTGAACAGTGAACACCCCCCTCCCACCCTAACCTACTGATCGTATGTATTACATTTATACAGCAGTTAGCTTTCATGTAAAACGCACAGTGACACAACAAGGCATTGTACGATGGCTAAGACATAAATTTGTTTGTAAAAATATTTAATTTAATCTAGAGTTACTCTAGTACATATACAGAAGTGCCTCAAAGCCAGCTGAAGCGGATTGATATTTAGGACTACAGTGCCTGAATCTGTAGCATCAGCCAATCATAGAGGCTACCCGTGCATCTGTGGTCAGGATTTGTCTTCTGTTATCAAGCCTGCCAACGTTTAGTTAAACGAAGAGTGTACATAATTCATCTACTCCTTATTTCACCATTCACTGTGGAATTACGTAGTGTTTACGATATAATTCGATTCATTGGGACTGTAATGGACTTACGGACTACATCAGAGGATCTGACAAGTCCAGGTAACATAAAGCAGATGTAATTTTGTGTTTGACGAGCTGCTTATTGGCTGAACAGAGCACACACGTAGCCTGTATGTGCCGATACAATAGATTCACTGGTTTTAGATTAAAATGCAATGTTTTTAGATAATGGCAACGGCACCACTTCACACAACATCCAATAGCTAAGACAATATCTTATGACAGTATGGTAAGCACATATCTAGCAAATGCGCCAGTGAGCATCTCTGCTAGAGGTGGACACCCATCGCAGAAGGTCTGCTAGCAGTGCGCACGTACACTCACCACGACACACCCAACACAAAATGTCTGCTAGGGGCAGACACACCTAACACTGCACGTCTGCTAGGGGTGGACACACCCACCACGGCACGTCTGTTAGGGATGGACACACCCACCACGACACGTCTGCTAGGAATGGACACAGTCCAGAGATGCCAACACATATTTGAAGCAATCTGTAGTTTCTGGCCATCAAATTAGTAGTTCGAG
Organism: Priapulus caudatus; assembly: GCF_000485595.1. Lineage (NCBI taxonomy): Eukaryota > Metazoa > Priapulida > Priapulimorpha > Priapulimorphida > Priapulidae > Priapulus > Priapulus caudatus. The sequence continues at coordinate 30,627 of NW_014578420.1, forward strand.
GGTCACGCATGCCCCCCGGAAAATTGTTTGATTCTGAGATGCAATTTCCTGCATTCTGAGGGTCAAAAATGACAATAAATTGACAAAAAAAATAAAATTTTCGATCACAGTGAAATTCGTAGTTTGATACAAACTGGTCGTAGTGGTGCAAAAGGAATCGAAATTCGTATAAAAAACGGATAAATCGTAGTGGTTGGCATCTCTGACACACCCAACACTGCATGTCTGCTAGGAATGGACACACCCCCCACGATGCGTCTGCTAGGGGTGGACACACCTAACACTGTGTGTCTGCTAGGGGTGGACACACCCAACACTGCGTGTCTGCTAGGGATGGACACACCCACCACGGCACGTCTGTTAGGGGTGGACACACCCAACACTGCACGTCTGTTAGGGGTGGACACACCTAACACTGCGTGTCTGCTAGAAATGGACCCCCCCCCCACGATGCGTCTGCAGTGAGGACGGGGTTCGAGGATACGAGGAAGAGCGAGTGTCGGCCACGATATGGCGAGTGGCGAGTGATGCCAGGTTATCCGAATACGGCACCGCAGTTGGGGCAGCGTCGTTGCCGCATCGCGAGGCAGCAGATGATTCCGAGTGGGAAGAGAAGCACGGCACAGCATATGCCGAGACACGTGAAGTCATCCTCCAGCACGCCCACCTGAAACAGTCGCACACACGAGACGCAGGCTCGTCAATCTCAGCCACCAGCCGCACGACAGTCAGGGCCGGATTAAGCTAGTGCAGGGCCTGTAGCATATGTTATGGGGGTCCCTAAATTTAAAACAAACCACATAAATATTAAAACACAAATTTAACTTATATACTCTAAGTCTAATACATTTGTAATAGATTTACTGACAAATAAACTTTGCCAGCACTCACTATTGTATCAAGTTTACATGTATACTAAAATAATTATTTGTTAAACAAAATTTAACTATTAGATAGTTCATGATATTACGGGGCCTCTAAACAACCGGGCCCCTAAAACCGCGGGGGCCCTGGCATATGCTACTTTTGCTACTATTGTTAATCTGGTAATGGCGACAGTCCATAAATGTCGAGACAAACTGGCAGCAACAAACGATCAACCAGAGCATTCGGCGGCAATATCGCTGTGACTAGCACAGCCGCCCTACATGCATTAATGACAGGCATTGGATCAATGTTCACGGAAAATCAAAAATCATCGAAAATCGACTGACACGTTTAATGTTGCACAGACTTGTAATTGGCTTTGAGGTTCCTTGCTTAGGACAGCCAAATGTTCGCTTTTCAGATTTAGCAAGCAAACCCGAATAGAACTGAGCACCTAATGTGATTAGTTCAACAGAGGCTATTGCAATCTGAAAAACAGCCGAGAAGCCCAATCTCTGTTACAAAATGTATTATGTCAGATGCAGATGACATAATTACCTAAGGCTATCATTGGCTGCTTGTGAAATGTTGCGCAGAAAATTAGAAATGATTCGAAATATTTAAGTAATTACAGTTATCGCCTGACATGTACTTTTATACATTTCCTTTTAACTTTAGTGAGCCGCGGATACGCTCTCAGCTCATATAGTGCGAGCGTTAACCGAGTGTGAAGGCTCACACTCGCTCACACTCGCACACACGCATGCACACAAGCACAAGTAGTTTTCATTTAAGAGTTCGCACACACACCCTGCATGCCGGACATCCTCCGACGTAGACGACCTGCGTGTGGCTCGGCTGTACGATCACAGTGCTCGGCTGCTGCTGTGGATACGCCATCTGTGGCACGTAGCCGGGCGGTGGCACCCCCTCCCGATACTCCTCGACGCTGCCCGCCACCACCTGGTAGCCTTCAAAGACAAGAATTATATGTAGCATAAACTGTACAACATACAGTCAAACCTGCATATAACAGCGAATCAAGGGAAACACCAAACATGTCCTTTACGAACAACTGTTCTATAGACACGGATGTAAATCTGCCACTCAAGGGAAATGCCAAAACTGGCCTTTATGGACAAGACGTTCCAAAACACAATGCCTGGCATTGCAGTGGCACAAAGTTGTTAAATTGGCATATATAAATTTAACGCGTAACCATGCAGGTCTAGCTTGACCGACCTAACAACAATATCCAGGATATATATCCATATATGCATGTTTGTCTTGCACAGTGGGATATATATAGGGCAATGGGTGCGCAGTTTGACTGTACTCAGGAGCCTGATAGAAGACATATTGCGTAACAAGAGATAGATATAGATAGATAAATAGATAATAGGTTTATTGCAAAACTAGTGTTAACAACGTTACAATTAAAATAAATTTTGCAAACAAGATATCATCAGACAGTATAAAACTGAAATTGATGATATTTACATATATATATATATATATATAGATATCACTTAAAATGTTGGTTGTAAAATTACATCACTACAACTAAAAACCGTCTTTAGAATGACTAATGACTAACAATGACTAATGAATGGCACTGCACAAGATGAGCCGCGACAAATGAGTTTTCATCGGTCAGCGACCGCGGAGGTGCTTGTGACAAAACAAGACGTATAATCACACTCACCCTGGGGATACCCAAAGTCTGTGTACGTGTATTGTGGTGGCTGCTGCTGCTGCTGCTGCTCCTGCTGTTGCTGCTGTTGGCCTGTACTGCCATACGCCTTACGCGAGCTTCCCTGCTGAAGGTTCTGTTGGAGGTTGTCATGCTCAACGCGCGGATCATACGGACTGTACGGTGGCGGCCTATCTCCTTCTGACATTCTGCCTCGTCTGACGTGCTAACCAGTGGTCTTGTCTGGTATTGGGCATTCAGTGGAGACTCTTAGTTTTGTGAGTAGCCGATTGGAAGTTAGGCAATTTTCTGACCTGAAAAAAAAAATAAGCAAACTGTGAAGGATATCTGATTCGCTTTTTTCGAGTTCGTGATGATATGACGAAAAATATCTGTCTGCTCTTACAAGACAAGACCATTGGTAGACCAACTCGTTACAACACCCCTCAAAGGAGATATAGAAATTAAGCATCTACAGATATGCATTATATCAGGAGTTAATAAAGACAACGTCAAGTTGTACGTCAAGACAACGTCAAGACAACGTCAAGTTGTACGTCAAGACAACGTCAAGACAACGTCAAGTTAATAAAGACAACGACAAGTTAACTTATTTTGTCTTTATTAACTCCTGATTATATAAATATGTAGAGCCCCGTAACACATTAGCATGTCTGTGTTTGTGTGTGCGCACACACTTGTGCATGCATATTGTCGCACACACGTACTATGACTCTCCTATCTCCCTCAAAAATTCCTGCTCGATTATAACAATACGATTATAACAATACGATTATAAGTTGGGTGTGGCATAAATGATTAATTTTTAACCTAAAACGTTGCTGTATAGAAGTATATCATTCTTTCACAAACAGGTAATTAGCGTGTAAGAAAGAACCCTGGCAATGCCCGGTCCACCCATTGTTGTGATGCGTTCTAGGTGTTCAACACGTAATTGAATCTTATACCACTGTGTAGCACCTGGACCTGATATTACAGTACAGCACACGCAACCAATAAAAATTCTAAATGTCAATGTAGGAGATTACAATTCCAAATAATTTATTCCGCCTTCATAAAGCATCTTCACAAACCGACTATCATCTTTCCTGCTCCTGGGCACTCTTCTGTTCGTCAGTCATAATCGTAATACTGTGTATGCTGACTCGTGGAAAGTTATGACATTTGGCGATAAACGATCTAAACGATTCAAATTAATACATTCTATAATTCGATTAAATCGATTACAACTGTATGGCATTGTTCTCATTACATCATGTTTCCTATTAAGAGTTGCATTGACCTTTCATGGTGCAATCTCCACGAACAACAACAACAGATGCGGAATTCTTATAGTCAGCTAACTTGCACTGTACACTAATACAGTCTGTAACTACTGTGTCTGGTAACACATTCCATTTTCAATTGAAGCATTCCATTTTTAGTATAAATCATTTCTGTTCAGTCTCCTGCACAACTGTGTTTCTCATCATTATCAGAATTTTATTTAGACTAAATTCGCCAATGTCAAAAAATGCCATCGAAAATACATGGCATGTTAACTTAAAAAAAAACATTATATCTACATATAAATATCTTTTTTAAAAAGTAAGCAGGCTTCCAATGTGAGTATTGCACAGTATTCAGCAGCATTGTGAGATTCCTTACTGTGAGAGAACGTATAAATACCATATACCACGTAAAAACACACACCGAAACATTATTACCATCACGATCAAAACATCTACATGTACGTGAGAAATTGACCTCCACACCAAAACCAATTGTTGTCCTTCTGTACAGTGAACACACTTGACAGATGATTACTTCCCAGTTCTTATGGACTAGTAATAATGAAACACCTTTACTAACACGACGTAGCTGCTAATTAATGAGTTATCAATTAATTACTCAACCGAAGACCACGCCACGACGTGATTAGCCACGTCGTTAACACGGCTCGTCTCTAACGACGCTCGCGACGTTCGCCGCGTCACACTGCGCCAAATCTCCCTCGCCGTCATCCAACAGGAACCAGTGCTTGTGGAGCCGTGCGCGCTCAATCTTCGGCCGGATGCCGATGATCCAGTTGTTGTTGATGACGCACGGGTCGGGCGAGACGCGCGCGCGCTCCTCCTCGCTGCGCTTGTAGTAGACGCCGTCCGCGATGTCGGCATACGCAAAGTGCGCGCAGCGGACGCCGGCGCGCCGTGACTTGCACAGCCCGTCGAGCACATCCTGCTCGAGGCTGCCGGGCACGCGCTCCATCGTCGCTAGCACGTCGCGCCAGACGGCGGTGGCGCGGCGCGTCGCGTTCACGAACATGAATCCGGCCGTGTAGTTGTCGTGCTCGATGACGCTGCCGAGCCGCGCCGTGACAATGTCGCGGTCGCGGTGCGCGCGCACGGCGCCGACGCCGTCACGCATCCACACGCTGTCGACCTCGACGTGCAGGAACGAGACGCCGCGCGCGAGCAGCTGCTCAAAGAGCTTCACGCGCGCGTACGTGATGAGCCAGTAGCCCGAGCTGTACCACTCGTAGCCGGCGTTGAGCTCGCTCTCCATCGTGAGCTGCCGCACGCGCACGGCCGGCCACCGGCGCGCAAGCACTGCTCGCGACCGCTCGTCGGTCGTCACGACGACGAGCTGCGCGTGCACGCCCATGCGCTCGGTGTTGCACAGCCACGAGTGGGTGAATGGCAGGAACGCGGCGTTGACGATGGTGAGCACGGGCAGGCGGCCCGTCGCGGCGACGTCACGCAGGGCATCGATGACATCCGACGCCGGCGGCAGGTCGGAGAACCGCCGCAGCTCCTCCTTTGAGATGCGCTCCCACTTCTGATGAGGCACGCCGTGGCGGTGCCACATGAAAGCCACGATCGAGATCAAAACAAGACAAGCGAATGCGCCCCACAGCAGTCTCGGATTCCAAGATCTTCTCATGGCGTGAATCTTTTACGTTCCAAGTAAATCCATTTTGGATAGGCAAGTTCCACAATCGACTCTGCGTCGACCTGCCACGAACCAGTTGCCAGGCCACACTGTCAACCCAGTTTTCGGCAAGCACAAGCAATCCCAGCAGTGCAAAAATTTATTTCAAAATATCTCGCGACAACTTCTAGAACAACCTCTGACAAAGCTTGCCGGCTAATTGCTTACACTGCAGCAGCATCATGTGACACACATGATTTGGCATGACATCACAACCAAATAATTTGGATGTAATGCTTAACTGTTAGCAAATCACTCTCAACAAGGCTATTTCCCAGTGCCGCGTTGCTACTGCTTTATCCTTCCCCTGTTTGGCTACCTGTGCAAACAGAGATAATACTGATTCAATGATTCGTATTAATTAATTTCTGTAAAGTTGGCATCCCTAATGGGTAATGCTATTCCCCGGGCGTGGAGAGAGGTGACCGCAACGTGGCAGCACTAGTGTTGGGATAGTGTTAGGATTAGGGTTAGGGTCAGAGTTAGGGTTAGGGTTAGGGTTAGGGTTAGGATTAGGGATAGGGTTAGGGTTAGGGTTAGGGTTAGGATTAGGGTTAGGGTTAAGGCTTTTGCATCATATCTGTCCCCACACCATAGATTAATTTTTGTGGATCACAATGCCTAGTATATATAGCGCGGCGATACATATATATTTATTGTGAGGGTTAGTGTTGGCGGTGTTGGAGTGAGGTTTACCGTTAAGGTTAACGTTTTGAACGTCATCGTCAACGTTATCACGTGACCTCCCTCCACGCCCGGGGGATAGCAACACCCATCCCTAATAGTCAATGAGCCACTCCCCAACTTGATCATTTTTAAGGTTGTAATTATTTGTTTCTACTAGACAAATTTTAGTCAGCCTGTGTGCCATCTGGGAATTTTTGCTTGTCAATGCTTGTGAACGGGTCCATACCTATGTGTCCCAGTACCTACGTGTCCCGGTACCTATGTATCCCAGTACCCAGGTAATTATGGGTCCCGGTACCTATGTTTCCCAGTACAAGAAACAAAGGATTTCAGGATTAGGCCTAGGCTGTTACGTCGGGGTCAGCCCGAAGACCGAAGGTCCGATAGACCGAACATTGCAAAGAGTTAGGGTTAGAGTTAGGGTTAGGGTTAGGGTTAGGGTTAGGGCATATATATGGTTTATAGTAGCATCATATGATTTATAGTGGCATCGGTGGATGTGCGGCATATTCACGTTCGAATACGGCATCAGTGGATGTCCGGATGCGTAGCCTGGAGGCTAGGCGACCGATTCCGGACGTGTAACCACTGCGTATTCGAATAAACCTTCGGTCTATCGGACCTTCGGTCTATAGGGCTGTAACCGTTACGTCAGCAAACTAAAAAGTTTTTTTAGTTAATTTTCAAATAAATGAAAGTGTCAATGACACTGTAGTATGGTGGCCGAGATGGCTACGGATATTTTTATTCCAAATTCATTTCTATTTCAAATTCATTTTCATTTCAAATCCATTTTCATT
>NW_014578420.1:38078-56103 GCF_000485595.1 Priapulus caudatus
AATGAAAATGAATTTGAAATGAAAATGAATTTGAAATAGAAATGAATTTGGAATAAAAATATCCGTAGCCATCTCGGCCACCATACTGTAGCTCATCTTGGGTGTGATAGAAGAGGGAGGGGGGATATATAAAGCAAGAGTATATATATGGGAAAACTCCCATTATATAGCATATCTCCCATTATATACTCTTGATAATGATATATATATATATGCATTTTGCATAAGTTTTGATGCGAAAATAAATGTTTCAGATCTGAGTCTGAAATCTTGACGAGAGATGGCGCTACGCCTAAATGATCGCCATTTTGGTTTTCGAATATCGCGCAAATAAAAACAATAAAATATTCCAGTCAAATTATTGTAACGAAGAATCTAAAACACAATATTACACGTATATAGGTATGATTGTAGAATTGTTAACCAGTTAGACGAAATAAACATAATAAGACGTTGTCATCTCTCCCATAGGAGTAGTAACAACTGTTTTGGAGCTAGCTTTACAGTTACACATTCATATACAATAATTTAACAAAATCGAATGAATCTAGATGGCCATTTTCATTTTTGCAAAAAAGTAGGCGTGGCTTGAAAGTAGGTCGACTGGCGTGCTCCAAAATAGGACGTTCAAATCTCGCCCATAGGAGTAACAACTGTATGCAATTTGAAACATGTGGGTCAAACGGTTCTTGAGTTATCGTTGACCGTATAGGTACCGGGAAACATAGGTACCTGGGGGTGGGACACATAGGTACCGGGACACATGGGTATGACCCCCTTGTGAACACCACATCTATATAGTCACTCTAGACTGACTCCACACGTACAGCGGCCATTTCCCCCCCCCCAAGGCAATTGCTACCAGAAACTGACTATCCAGCCTGTGACTGGTTCCGTATCATGCTTCCTAGCTCTCGCATGCACTATAGCAGTGCTATGGATTTGAGGGTACCCCAATGTTTATCACCATGCGCGATGGTACAAGACCTTTTCTATCATGATGTAGACACTAACAAAACCCATTTTCTCAATCAAAATCCCTTTAAACTCTTTACTGTAAAGTCATTTAAATGCATTTTCATCCACGACGGACATTCAGACATTTCCTTGTATGGTGGTGGCACTGGCCATGTTAGGTTTCCAGTGGTCTTCTGGATGTCGACTGCAGCAACAACCAGGGTACATCCTCATGCATTTGAACATGTATACCAGGTAGGTACCTGTGACGTGGCAACAAATTCTACACTTGTGTGAACTTGGCTTACTACCGAAAAAATGGTTCCAAATATTCCGGTATACCGGAACGTACCCTGGTAACTATCTAATATGCCGGACCGTACCTCGCCTGCTCCAAACCGTACCCTGACTTTCAGCCGATGTCGTAATACATACCGCTTGTCGGCAGGAAACATGCCGCTTTATGCTCCCGTTCCTTGTTTCCGGTCCGTTCCCACAAAATATTCGTAACCCATACCCTGTTGGTGTTACGTTTCACCTCCCGACCCTTTCTACAAGTGTCAGCGAGTCTATACGTTTCCAACCCATTAAGATAATCATACAAATTTTCCTGTTCCACCTCAACACTTGGAGCCATCTTTCAAAAATCTCGCGCAAAAATTCGCAAAAATGTCGTAAACATTGCGAAAGGAAAACGCATTCCCGATCATCGCTATATTATCAAAAGGATTGTGCGCATCAGTGTATAATGTGTATATAGGTCGAAATTGCTTCTTGGTTTCACAGTTTCATACTCCAATCCAACTTTATAAAGATATCATACAGGTCTGTATGTATATTTCAAATTTTGCAACATCAGTAGTGGGCGGAACAGGGACAGTCAGGGTACGGTAGAGAGTAAGCGAGGTACGGTCCGGCATATCAGATAGTTACCAGTGTAAGTTCCGGCAGTACCCTGGGGGACATAGACCCTATCAGCACCAGTAATGGACCACACTGCATCCACTACATAGATTGATAATGCATGCATAGACCATTGTTATCAGTTGCATTACTACCAGCGTTCAATCTGAGTTTATCACCCCGGCTTAGTTTAGCACATTTGCGAAAATGAGGGCCAGGGTCACAAACTAGGATTGAGCAACTACTAGTTACACGAAATTCAAAGAATTATCTAATATTTTTCAAGGCAACATTTTTATTAAACAAGCGCCTCAGAGCGACAGCGCTCATCTCACGTCTACTGCGGTGACTCTGTGGTGGAGTGGTGGGATTCTAGTAAACCCTGTTAGTCCCAAATGTGTTCATATACGCGCCGAAACTGTGGAAGGCACAGGGATGGTATCAGGAACCTTCTCGAAGGAATGTTCGTTGGGATAGTTATGAAAGTTGCCACGAGATGGCGCGTACGTTTAAGTGTCTTAAGATTAACAAGTGTCGCGGAGCGACAGCGCTCGTTTAACGTCTACTGCGGTGACTCTGTGGTGGAGTGGTGGGATTCTAGTAAACCCTGTTAGTCCCAAATGTGTTCACATACGCGCCGAAACAGTGGAAGGCACAGGGATGGTATCAGGAACCTTCTCAAAGGAGTTTGTTGGGATCGTTTTGAAAGTTGCCACGAGATGGCGCATACGTTTAAGCGTCTCAAGATTAAAGATGGAAGCTCCCATCGTACGTAGTAGCCACAACTATTTTCAAGACAGAATAGGTAAGCACTCATCCATTTACCTACGCAAGCCTACAGGCTGAAATAGAGAGCTGCCACCTATAACTAATTAACGCAGGCAAAAACTACACAGTACTATCACCAACACATGCACTGGCAGTGGCCACTGGCAGTGGCATAAGTTACATGTAACACACTGACTGTACAGAATGCCATAGAAATTATATGATTTAAGGAGCATAAACCTTCTTCAACCAAATTCAGCTTTTGAAATTTCACTGTGACATTGTAGCCTCATAAATCCAGGCATGTATAGATTCTACTAGCAAACCCGGCAGTCAAATTCTTTCTAACAGTAAACAAATCCATGTTTAACCCTCCTCTTGAGGGTCAAAAGGTTATCCGACACTTACTCTTCGCATGTCAGCAGAAAGTACATTTCATGGTCCTTTCAATAAAGCCATAAAAATGCCAGTTCACTGCTGAAACAAAAAAGTTTTACAATCGCTCCGTCAGACCATGTCCTAAGAAAAAGTCTAAAATCTGACCTTTCCCCAAATGCCCTTTGACCTCCAATTTCGCACTTGTGATGGGTTTCCTGCCCATCACACTATACAGCGAATATTAAGAGCATAGGTCGAGCCGTTCAGATTTGTGCCGCCATTCCGTATTTCCTCCTATACCTTAAGTTAAAGGGGAAATATTCCCCCTCCGTTTACACATCTTAACCTTTGACCCTTGACCCCCAAATTGGTCATTCCGAGTCCTTTTCACGATCCCCCCCCCAACGTCCCGAATATCGTGACCGTATGTCGAGCGGTTAAGATTTGTGCCCAACTGTTGACGCACGCACGCACGCACGCACGTTATATTTTCAACAATAACGGGCTGGCTTTTGACTGACACGTCCAGAACGTGTTCGATATACTTCTGTTTCATTACCCGCTGTGTGATCTGGCACCTTGTCTTGCTCCCTTCGTTCTGTACTCTCTGTTTTATTTGGTTCTGCCAGGAAAGGCATCTGCGGGATGTCCCTCAAATGTACTCTATTCCTCCTAAGTTGGGTGCCATTTGGTGTGGTGACAACATAAGACCGTGCCTGGGGTTCGTCACACACTTTAGTTATCTGTGCTGGAATCCATGTGTGGGATTCTTTGTCTAGAAATCGAACGTTTTGTCCTATGAGGAGTGGTCGGAGTTCTTGCTTGTTTCCAGCTGCATCATAACTCCTACTCATTCGTTCCCTACGTTGCTCCAGGAGTTCCTGGTTCCGTTGTCCATTGTACGTTGTGTTGGAATCTAGGTTAGCTGAGTCGTGTTCGGACCTGCCGACCAAACAACATTTCGGCTAGGGAGGGGAAATGGGCGTCTACTGGAGTGCTTCTCAGATTCAGTAGAGCAGCTGCTGAGCTTTCTCCTGTTGCCTGTCTTTCTTATGATTCCTTTTTACTGTTTGGACCATTCTCTCCACCAGACCATTCGACTGGGGGTATCGTGGTGAGGAAGTAGTGTGCGTTATTCCCCATTCTTTGCACATCTGCTGAAACGCTGCACTAACAAACTGTGGGCCATTGTTTGACATCACCTCTGTGGGAGATCCCAGAAGGCTGAATATTCCAGTTATTGCATTAGCCACACTTGAGCTGGTCGTCGAAGCCAATCGGTGTACAACTGGAAATTTTGAATGGTAATCCACCATTATAAGGTATTGTACCCTGTCCAACTCAAACAGATCCATACCAATTTTGGTCCATAGCGTAATGGGGATTTCATGAGGGATAAGTGGTTCCCTTCTCTGATGAGGCATGTGCTCTTGGCACTGTTTGCATTTCCTGACAAGTTCATCAATGTTACGATTGATGTTTGGCCAGTAAACAGACTGGCGTGCCAGAAGTCTCATCTTCTCGATGATTGGATGCCCACTATGCAGTTGCTGCAGAATGTCCGTTCTCATGGATTGAGGCACAATCACTTGTCTGCCCTTGAAGATAACCCCATTTGACATGCCTAGTTTATCACGAAACGGCCGGTACGGGCGTAATTCGTTCGGCAGCTCCTGAATGATTGCGGGCCAACCAGTGTGGGTAAATTCTTTCACTTTCTGCAGAACAGGATCTTGGGTGGTCTCTTTCTGTAGAGCTTGTTGCTTGAGGTTCCCAAAATGGAGTAAATCAATGCCCAACATGTCCTCAACTTCATCCAGTAGTACACACTCTACATGGACATCAAGTGACACATTTTCTGTGCGCAGTGGATTAGGCAATCTGCTGAGCGTATCAGAAATGATTATCTCTGTTCCTGGGTGGTGTTCAATGGTGAAGTTGTACCCTTGGATCTTTACGAGAAGCCTTTGTTGTCGGGCGGGGCACTCGTGAGTGGCTTGGCGCATATTGTCACAAGGGGTTTGTGGTCAGTCAACACCTTGAAGTCTCTTCCAAATAGGTAAGTATGGAATCTAGTAATCCCGAAGACGAGTCCCAGCGTCTCCCTCTCAACATTGGAGTATTGAGCTTGGCAAGGCGAGACTTTTTGAGGCATATGCCACAGGCTTTCCTTGCTGTGATAGGCATGCTCCTAACCCTTTCGATGAGGCGTCTACCTCAAGGGTGACAGGTGTCTCAGGATCATGATACTTCAGCGAGCTGTCCTGCTGAAATGCTTTCCTTAGTTGGCAGTATGCTTCCTGGTGGTCTTCTTGCCACAGGAACGGAACATCTTTCTTTAATAAATCTTGCAAGATAGCGACCTGATCTGCATAATTAGGGATGTAGGGAGACAAAAAGTTCATCATACCCAGAAACCTCTGGAGATCCTCCTTGTCCTGTGGGGTAGGCATTGCGTGGATGTCTTCGACCTTGCAGGGATCTGGACTGATTCCAGCTTCCGAGTAGATCGGTCCGAAGAAATTGATCGATTTTGTTTTCACCATGCATTTGCTGCTGTTGAACACTAGCCCTCCTTTGCTGCTGTCTCAAACAGTTTCAATAGGTTGCGGTCATGCTCTGCTTCTGTACTACCCATCACGACGACATCATCTGCGATGCACACACAACCCGGGACTTGCCCTATTATATTATCCATTCTTTGTTGGAAGACATCCTGGCTTGTGGAAAGCCCAAAGGGTAGATGCAGAAAACAGTATCTGCCGAATGGAGAACAAAATGTGGTCAGTTCTTGCGAGTCCTCACTAAGATGCACGGACCAATAGCCTGACTTGGCGTCTAGCTTGGTGAAATACTTCCCGTTTGTGAACTCTGGGTTAACTTCTTCCAGTGTCTGGATCTTGTGGGGGCATCGCTTGAGATTCTCATTCAAACGCTTTGGGTCTAGGCATACCCGAATGGATCCATCTATGATCTTTCTTGATCGCTGTTGTGATGGAACTGCACTAGTCAGCGTGATGTTTGACCTTACGAATCACTCCTTGGTCCTCCATCTTATCGAGCTCTGCTCTTAGCTTGTCCTTAATGTGTATGCTGCACTTCCGGGGAGCATCGATGTGTGGCGTGGCATCTTTCTTCAATAGAAGATTGGCCGGTTCCTTGAAATCACCTATTCGGTCGAACTGTTGTGGCCACCGTTCCACGAGAACCTTAACTGTCTGAATGCTTTGGACCTGGTCATGTATGTATTCTAGCGGCTTGTCATCCTTCGTCACTGTATGGATGGTGACAACACTCAGAGCCTTGCTGCCTGGTAGGCCTAGGATCGCAGGTCCAGCTACCTCAACTACAAAGAACTCCTGTTTAGTCCATGTGGAGTCTTTGTATAGGCACATGAGATCAATGGAACCGATGCAAGGGATGTTGGATACATTGTACGCAGTAAGCTGTACTTGTCGTGGTCTCACAATAGAGCGCCATTGTCCCTTGGGGTACATTTCATGTATGATACGGAGGGGGAGTGTGTTGCCACCTGCCCCAGTATCTACTTTTACTTGCAGGCGATGTTTTCCAACCTTGGATGGACAGGTGATGCTCAGAACTGTGAAGGCTTCCTCTCACCTGCCTTTGTGTCCATGCTCGAAATCAATATGAAGCTAAACATTTGAGAGAAGCCCTCCTCCCCGTGGTCCGCAAGTAATTGGCCCTCTTCTACAGGCAGGGTATCCACTTTCTCTTGTCTCGGTCTACGCCTCCAGGAGGGGATAGGAGTTCTATCCGACTTCGATCTGCAGCACTTGGCCCAATGCCCCCTTTTTCCACAGCGCTTGCAGGTATCATGATATGCAGGGCACTGTCTGGAAGGATGGTGCAGTCTGCAGAAACCGCATTGCTTGCAATCACTTGTCCTCGGTCTCCCTCCCTTGTTTGGCCCCAGTGGGTTCCTATGGATTGCGTCGATATTCGACACTCGTGAGAGGTCTGCCAGACACTGTTTCCCAGCAGCAATAGCTTCATACTGCCTGCCTAGGGTAACCACGTCTGTAAGGGCATAGCCCGCCGGTTTCTGCAACAACTCGCGCTGCATGCCATCATAATGTGTGGATGCAATCACGAGTTCTACTATGCGTTCATTGAGCTCCTCTTTAGAAAAATCACACTGGCGGCTTTTGTCCCTGCAACCCGTTACAAACACATCGATTGTCTCTTCAGGGTGCTGCCTGTACTTCATGAACTCAAGGCGATGGATGCGGAAATTGATGTCGACTCTCAACTGCTTGTCAAAGTACTTCCAAATCATTTCCGGATCGTTTTGGTCTGTTTCACTAAGACCTGATGCATTGAGGCGTCTCAAACCCTCTGTCCCTAGAGCAATCTTTATCTTCGTTGCTTTCTTTACCTCATTTGTAATGTCTAAGTCTTTTAAACACAGCTCCATACGCTGTCTAAAAAGAGAGAACCCACTTGCCAGGTCTGGCATCTACCAACTCATTTCTGGTAGGAGCGCCATGTTACGACTATCCTCGATTCTCAACTTAAGTAAACAAATGATCTTCCTAGAGACTGATGAAAATATCCAACGGTCTCAACACTAAATCCAAACAGTCGTCTCAGTAGTGTTACCGCACCGCAGCCTGACTCAAAGATACGCGATTGCCAATATATGCTCTGTGTGAGATACAACACTGTACGTCTGCACCTATCACATGCAGGTACATTACAATTCCATCCAGAATCGCGAACACCAGTCAATATGCATCCTATCTATACCGTGTGTCATTAATGCACGCATGGACCTACAGCATATTAGCATACAACATACACTTCGCTTGATTCGGTCTATACCCGTCGAGTCTATTTATAGACCTGCCTATTCGCGGGATTGATACAATCTTCAGCGTGCTGCTTGGATATATAAAAACTCTAACACACATACTAAACCGGGACCGCTCGTTTTACTGGCTATGGTATTCTGATGCTACAAGTACAGGCTATATATATTAACAATACCGTTCTTCTTTAACTCTTTATGTGTCTATAGTCTTTGGCTGCGCTGGCCTCGTTTTCTCCTCCGCATTGGCATATGATGACACTTGCTTTTCCAGATGTCTTAGATGCGTCCTTTTGTCTAGAGCGCAAGCGAATACGACAGCCTTTTCTTCTATCACTCGTTGCAGTCTTAGAACTCGAGGCCTTGTGCGCGTCGGCTTATTGCCATGAAGGCACCGCACTTGCAGTTTTCTTAACAGTCTTAACAGCCGTGGTCTTCTTCACCAACTTGCTATTTGATCTCTCCGCTCTCTGTGTCCTTCCTGCTTTAGCGGCCAAGTTGCGCGTGATCTCCCACCTTTTTCATTGTCGTTCGCCTGCCGTGGAATGTAGGCTGTAGCCTGTACTCTGTAGTGACTCTCATCTCGTCTAATTCAGTCTCTCGTATGCTGCAAGCTAGCCAGATATTTCATCGTCCATTCTATCACGAGGCTGCATGATCCCAATGACCAAAGAATGATGGAGACTTTGACTGTACAGTGGATTCGTAAACCAAACCGCTGCCACCATGTTGTGGTATCTCATCACCAGTAAACTGCGAACACTGATTATGATTTGGTAGCCCATCTTTCAAGTCATTTATTTCTCATATCACTCCACCGCCGCAGCCTCATCACCTATCTATATAGTACTACCACAGTCACCGCTGAAACAAAAAAGTTTTTCAATCGCTCCGTCAGACCATGTCCTCAGAAAATGTCTAAAATCTGCCTTGTGCCCCATTGACCTTTGACCTGTGACCTCAAATTTCGGCACAGTGATGGCTTTTCCTACCATGATGCTATACACTGACTATCATGAGCCTAGGTCGAGCCGTTTAGATTTGTGCCGCAATTCTGTATTTCCTCCCTATACCTTAAGTTAAGGAGGGAATGTTCCCCCTTCTTTTACACCTCTTGACATTTGACCTTTGACCCCCAGCTTCAACATCCCAACTCGTTTTGACGACCCCCCCAACGTCCCGAATATCGTGACCGTACGTCGTGCGGTTAAGATTTGTGCCCAACTGTTGACGAACGGACGCACGCACGCACGTAAGCACGGACGATCATGCGATTCTACAAGCTGCATCAGACTATGTCAGATGAGCTAAAAATGATTACTGACAATTCCTGTAAATGCTGTTCATATGCTGTTCTGCAACACACAAGCACACCGCACGAACGCCACTGTGCACAAACAACAGAAATGACATGCGTCTAATGGCCCTGTCACACCTTGACGATTTAGCCAGCGTATGCCGACGTATCAAAATTTCTCTAAAACGCTAGCATACGCTGAACTATCGATGTTTTTTTCAATTTTGGGCACATACATGGCGTATTCATAACGAGTTGGACGTATACATATGATAATGTATTAGTAACTTATATAGAACGTTTCGATAACTTATAGATAACTTATAAGTTATACCAACGAATGCTTAGCGTGTTGCCGGCGTTCACAACTTATGCCCAACGATAGTCTAACTTATGCATAGCGCGCGGCAGCGTATCGCCGACGATCACGTGTCGTAGCCTATTAAAAGGCTGCCGCTCGACGATTCAAATCATAACCGCACTAGACATCGCAGTATCAACATCACCGTCACAGTATCAACATGCCAATACCATTTTTTTATACCAATTCCCCTAAACGCTGCCAATACGCCATTATACGGTAGCTGTAACTTGTAAGTTAGAAACACGTTCAGTAAGTTCTGTGGTCATCCGGAACATGTCAAATACGTCTACATACGTCAATATGCGTTGGAGATAAGTTACACATAGGTTCAAAGCACGTTACTCATAGGTTAGAAATAAGTTTTGGGTACGCTAGACATTATCTCGACGTATTTCGACTTATGAGTAACTTCCAAATAACGTGTGTGAACTTGTGTGTGTCAACGATCGCATAACTTACCTACAACTTATGGCCCGCGTATGCGGGACGTATGCCTATGGGCATACGCTGGCATACATCGGGAAATTTTGAGCATGCTCAAAATTTTCCGACGACCTCGCCGTACTACGACGTATACCAGGATTACCAGCGTGCTTCAGCGTGCTCTTAACCTATACAAAGCTTACCCATAACTTATTCGACGTACGCCAGCATATTCACCAAATTTGTCATACGTCGGTATATGCTGGCTTTCATACGGAGGTGTGACAGCGCCATAAACAGAGGAATTGCTCAGACTTGTGATTGGAGAATAAAAATAGAATTCATGGCGTTTCGTTTTCACTTTGGCTATGAGTATGACTCGAGTATGACTATGAGCGATATCGCTCGTACATATTTTCTAATTAATTAGACTAATCGCACTTCAATAGACTCAAAATTCACAGAGATTAAGGCTAACACATGTGTCTATAATAGCTAGAATTTATAGAAATGTAACTCAAATCGTTCGCGCCATATGATAGTTAGTACACTTTCCTACCGGTCATAGTATAATAGCGTATGCGGCAGGTTAGCTCTAGTACTATAGCCCGCGTACAGTTGCCGCAGGGCTATACAGGGATTGCCCTTAACTTTTTTTTCAGGTGGCCGGCCGGGCCACTTGAGTATGAGATTCAGGTGGCCAAATGGATTTTCAGGTGGCCCGGTTGCTACATTTATTAAATAATTTATTTGTATCCTAACTATGGGTAATGTGTTTTGGCAAATAATCGCAATAACATAACTAGATTACGACAACAATAAAGAAAGAACAAAACCCTGACCTGACTGAGTTAAATAAAATTTCCAAGATATATAAAAAAAGTCATTTCTTCGCAAGATCCTAGCTGCCAGTCATAATTTACTTAAGTAGCAGAACTCATGTCATTAAGATGTCATCAAGACTGTCTTCAATCATTCAATGTCAGTGTGACTGTCATGGCTGAACCTTCTGATATATCAGAATGCAACTTCTGACATGGGGTCAGAACCATCGAGAGTCTGGCTCAGCTGGCTGTTCCTCTTTGCAGCATCCCTACACACGCCCTGCGCCCTGAACCCCTCCTTTGTCTCTAACAGTGTATCATCCCCTAAACCCTCCCGAGACACAACCCTCGTTCTGTCTCACAAGCTGTATAGATGCTATCATTATATACCCCTATCTAGCTTACAGTGCCTAACTATTCTCATCTCATATTCTAAGCACAGTTGATATCATTCCTCCGTACTTTTACACATGACCGCTGTCCTCTACATGTATACATCCATTATTATAATATACCATACACCCGTCTCTGCGTCTCTAAGTGAATCATCTCCTACACCCCTAACCCCTACACCCCTCGTCTCTCTAAGCAGGATGTAGTCATCCCTACACTCTTCCCGGCTACACGGCTCATCTGTCTCGTGAACAGTGTATCGATCGGCTACAGAACCCCTCCCCTCGCGCACAGCCGCGAAACTCGCGTCCGCTGTCCTACAGTGTATCATCCCCCTAACACACCTCCCTGTCCTCTACAGTGTACATCCCCTCACCTCTCCCAGCAGATCCCTACAAACCTTTCTCTGTCCTCTCAGTGTAGTCCATCCCTGTATGACAGCCCCTCCCCCTAACACCGCCTCCCGTGCGCGTACAAAGGAGGACATCGTAGACGCCTAACGACCGAGGCTGAAGCGACGTGACAGCGGGACGGACTGCCCATTACCCGCCTACAGCACCGATTCCCTATGTCTATAGCAGTGTATCATACCCTACACGCCCTCGACTGTGCTCTACAGTGAGTCATCCCTACAGCCCCCTACTCCCCTACACCATCCTGTCTCTACAGATATCAATCCGCTACTAGGTGTTCTCGTGCACTCCCCCCTACACCCGCTCACTCTGTCTCTACAGTGTACTACATTGTCCCACTTAACGACCCCTCCCCCCTACACCTCCTGTCTCCTACAGTGTATGCAATCCCCTACAACACCGCGCTCTCCCTGTCTCTCACAGTGTATCAGTCCCTACACCTCTCCCCCCTACAATCAACCTTCTCTCTGTCCTTCTAACAAGTGTTATCATCCCTATACACCCCTCCCCCTAACACCCCTGTCTTCTACCACGTGTATATCCCTACACCCCTACACTCCTCCTCTACACACCTACACCCTGTCATCACTACAGTCGTAATCATGCGGATCCCTACACTACTGATCCACCCTCCCTGTTACGCTACATGTGTATTACATTCTTCTATACACCGCGCGAAACCTTACTGAGTCTAGAGACTCACTACACCCTCTCTGCTCTTACCTACAGTGTACGCTGCCGATCCTATACAACCATATAGCTACCAATTGCAATCTCCTATCCCACTACAGCCGCACCCTTCCGTCGCTACAGTGTACATCCCTACACCCCTCTCTGAATACATATCACCTGCGGATATCGTGAACGCACAGGACTTGAACTATGTGGAGAAATGAATTAGCGCGACGAACCCATTTACATTTATCTGATGGCGTAGGGAATGGATTGCACGCTGCCACTAGCTGTCTTTTTGATGTTAGGCCAAAGGTTAAGGAAGCATTGTTCTTTGTTGAGCGTAATGTTTGCGCGATCATTCTCAGAATCTGCTTCCACGTAATAACCTACAACGTACACCACAACGCCGCCACGGGCACAGCGCTACACGGCACAACTAAACGTAGCCAGATTGTGGTAACGTGGCTGTATAACCCGGAAACCCGGGACTTACATGCAAGGTTTCTCGCCCTATTTCTTAAAATGATGGTCTGTACTGATAGAATGTATACAATATAAACTCACTAGCACGACGCCACATGCTATTTGGATACTCCTCTTCATTTTAAATGCATCAGATCGTTCTGGCAAAACACTACGTACACACGACAACACGGCATGAGCGTACACGACACACTCGGCAATCAGCAAGAGCGTTACCACTCCTTGTCCTTGCGCAGAGTCGCATGGGCGAGTACGGTGTCGCAAGATCTTCTGTGTGGAGCAGTCGAGGAGACTGTCGCGGGCCGCTTGCGTAGCCCACCGGCCTTGATTGTTTATTGTGCCCCCAGCGGGCCACCCAACACCGCCGACAGTCAGCTGTGAGGTACAGGCGCTGCAGGATTCGCGCGACCGTTTTTCCCAGGTAGGCCATTGGCACCGTACAGGCCAACCCGTTATGTTACGAGCACCATTAGTCTATAGCATTGACACATTGATTACGCCAGGGGGTTGTTCGTAACATGAGGGCAGAGCTCGTCACCAACAACACTGGCACGCAAGCTATCCACGAAAAATGACATGGCACAAGCAAAACGCCAAAAATGAATCGGCGGCAAGATAGCTGTGGGCGTTTCGTAACACTAAGATTTAAATGATGACATATAGATGCATAGGCGCACGATAGCCTTTTGAGAGAGCGATTCCCAGGGAAACTTTACACCATTTATTTTTGATGCAATTTATCTCACGGCGAGAGAGGTGCTGAGCACAACGTGCGTATATGTGATCACAGTCTCAAATGACTGTTGTGGAATAGACGCACGTGGACAATACACTAGAGCTGTTTTGTACCCTACACCCGAGCTAAATGGGGTAATAGGCTGCATTCATAGCTGCCCATATGTGTTTTTGTCATACAGTTTCGAGTGAGCGTCGCGTGACACAAGCAGCATTGTGACGAAAACCGAAACGCAGTAGTGGCTAGCACTTTGATCTTTGAGTGAATAAATGCATAAATTACATGGTGTATCCTAAAATTGTGAGGAGGATGTGATTCAAAAAGATCAGGTGAGATGTTACCACATCTAGCTAACGCATAGATTATCTAATGTTAAAAGCCCCGATTATTTTGGGCGTTTTGTGAGGCCATTTTCGTGGAAACGCATTGGGGAACAGGTGCAGCTGTTACGAAGAGCGATGGTCATAAAAATGTTCTATAGCCCATTGCGCAAACTGTTAGCGAGCGTCATTAAGTATAAGAAGAAAAAGAAAATAAAAAACTATACTAGAGCTAGCGGCAGGTATGCAAAATGAAAACGTGACTATCACAAATCTCTATTTTTATCCTCCAATCAAATGCTATCAGCAAGGGTCGGATAAAGCAAATCCTCTCGTTTAGACGCATGTCAAAATCGCAGTTGGCTCTTTGCTGTATGCTAGAATCTATGTATGCGCTAGTTTGTAGAGCAGCTACATTTGGAACGGCATTTAACAGAAAGATATATTTACTATATGCAACTAGTAATAATTATACTTAAATATTAGGCCGAACAGTTACGAAACGTTAGTGGGGAGCGAGAACAGTATATGACTAACTTTTGTGCCTCGGGGCAATACATTTCGTGTGGTTTGATGTATATCGCAATCCATATTTATTTATTGAAGACGTTGCAAAGTGCCTGTGTCCCTGTGAGCTTACACGCATAGATATAAAAGATTATATCTACGCTTACACAGAGTGAAAGACGTCGACGATCCCGGCCGAGTAGGCGGAGTACAAGACTGTTTCAGTGTCAAACTCGAACCCAGCTGCGCGCACGTAGGAGTTCTATGTCCCTACCGTAGCAGGCCCAGAATTGTGTCTGGCTGGGTAAGCCAGCTGATGTGGGTAGCGAATGATTGCACCGTGACACACGTACACTAGTGTTGAATTTTAGTGAACACACATAGATAAAGCAGTCTCGTTTCCTTTGTCTGGCGATTCTACATTCTCAGAATTCCTGACTTCCTAGTGTAAAAACCTACTACGAAAAACACATGTCTACCATTGATGTAATGGTCTACTATTTATACAGCTGTAAATCGTAACATGGCTAGGAACTTCTCTATTTTCAATGCAAATCTTTGCAAAATACGATTTCACTCGGGAGATACCGGCGCATGCAAATCAGCAGAGCGTCCCTGCGCAATCGACGCGCGTGTACGTGTCGGCAAGATCTCTGTGTGAAGATGGATGCTCCAGGACGCGTAGCGCTCGTCCGGCAACCGGTCCAGCGTAGGCCACAACTTGTATTTTTATGGTCGGCCAGGTCACCACCAACACCGACAGTTACCAGGATGGCCCGACACCACGTTTCAGGTGGCCGGCATTGCGCGCGAGGCCATCCGTTAAGTCGGTGATAAGCCCTGAATTAACCGAAGATCTTATTTACTACGCTAGTGCCGTCGAGGGCAAATTCTTTAATGTTCTCTATGCAACTTTTTATCATCACTAATTATACTTTCGTGCTGCGCCAGCCAGAGAGGGAGTGCCCTAGTAGAAGTGTCCGACGCGAAACATATCCTATTTGCAACATACGCCTTGCGCGCCATTCCTCACAGCGGCCTGCACTGTGCCCTCTTACACTGTATATAATATTAATATAGGCAGGTAGGAAAAGCGTGCTGCCCAAATTCGCTCGACGCTGGCGTCTGGATTTCACAAGCGGACTTACAACCACAAATTATTCAACCATTCTATCTCACAAGGATACTTTGAGTGGCGTATTTCAACGAACAGTGTTTTCCACTTGTTATAAAAAACATAGCTCTGTTCGTAACCGAAGCTGTGTCACGCGAAATCACAAGCGAAGATAGCTTGGGGGCGGTAGAAGAAGAAGGAGGCTGAGCACACAGACTGAGAGACGACAAAGGGGCACCGCGGCTAAAGAGAAGATGTTCGCCCCGCCCAGAGTAAATGTACGAGAGTGGCCTGAGTACAGAGAAATATATAGATTAAGGAGCCTGTTATCCGTCTCTGATTGCCCCCCTAACCCATGCTAGGGGCGCTCGTCGATTACCTCATCGGGTAACTAAGCTTACCGAAAGTAGGGAGCAAATAACCAGTCTATGGGCTATAGGCGGGCGCACTACTTTCAACTCCCGTACCGATGCCTCGCATTGGAGGCGTTGGCACTTATTCAAAAATACGTTGACAGCGTTGCGGCTTTTCAAAAATTAGGTCACAAAGAGCGCCGTGGTGTTTCCTATATCAATTCTGAACAGCCATTTACATTTACATGGCAAACATTTGCGAATGCGAGAATTTTCGTCAGTATTTGGGTGATTTCGCGCTGACTTGCAGCTCCGTTACGACAGACAAGTATGCTTTTTATAACAAGTGAACACTGTTGTTGAAATAGAATACAAAAGTGGAGTAGAATGGTTGAATATTTTGTGCGTAATGTGTAAAATCCCCAGCGAGCGTCATGCGAATTTGGGGGCACACGCTTTCCTTCCTGCTATATATATAGAGTGTAAGGTGTGCACAGTGCAGCGCGTGAGAATGGCGCCGCAAGCAGTCATCATGTATGTTGCAAATAGGATTTGGAGGAATTTACAAGAACACTGTCGGCAATAATAGGTGAAGAGAGAAGTATAGAAGTATTAAAGAATTGTCTAAGTCAATAAGATTAAGATTTCGTGAATTCTATAATAGCATTATATTTATTGAGAATCGCTTTGACAAGTGCCTCGTAGGTAGCTGTGGGACATAGACCCTAATGACTGAGTGAAGTACCGACTAACCTTCTTAACTGACTTAAGCCAGGCCTTGCCTGAGCAGTCACCATAATGCCGAACCGTCGGCTAGCTATAGTAACTACGTCATTAGCTTATAATGAGCACTAATTTCGTAATAGTACGAATGGCCTCCTAGAGCGGAGAACAATACCGCTAGTACCCTGCCTGCACAGCTCTGTCTGAAGATCTTTGAGTATAATAGTGATTTATTTGTCCATTGAACTTGCCACAACGACTAAGGCAGCAGCTCAATGCAGCTGAGGGCACGCTAAGTGTCACTTGTATCTACACTCATAAAATTCATGCGAGGTGGTAGCCACAGATGTGTACTTCCGGCACTGTGCAGCGGTAATATGATTGCGTAAGCAGGCGCGGGGCGTCGGTACCATGCATTCCGCGCACGTGATCCATTATGGCTGCGCAGCGGCTGCACTACTGTCGTAGGACGTTCCACATGCAAGGTCTTCCTTCCTATGCTCTGGTAATTCTTATATCGGCGTTGACGCCCTTGCCCGCGGAAGTGAGCGCAGATGCGGCACGCTTAATGTTAAGCTGGCTTGGCGATGCAACAGCTATCTTTTCGCAAACGCTTTCATCACATCTGATTGCAGTTATCACCGGCGATATCAATCTGGAGGACCGTCACTTTATTTATCTATTAGTATATTTAAATTATAACTATATGGATTATGCACAAGATATTGCAGTTAACCTATTAAACACCATCCTAATGAATGTAATCTGCAAAACACACTCTCAACCCTAATTAAAAAAATAATAATACTACGATTAAGAATCTTCTCGATCAAGCGGCCTTGCGGCACACTTGGAGAGCGCTGGCCCCTAGTGCGCAGACGCGATGTAAGGACATATGACTATTGAAGTAGAGTATGAGCGTCCACTTGTACACTCTGTCTGACTGTTTCGATTTATGATTCACATTGCAATAGGGCCATATCAGAGTACAGCGCTACAACAAAAACTTGAAAAAAGAGTAAGGAAGCGGAAGTCCAATAATATAATAAGGTGTCACAACAATGAATATCCTAAACTATAGACATCAAGAAACACTTCCTTACAATTATACACTTGGCAATTCTAAGCGTTATACATCGTAGACGAGCT
Source organism: Priapulus caudatus (assembly GCF_000485595.1). Lineage (NCBI taxonomy): Eukaryota > Metazoa > Priapulida > Priapulimorpha > Priapulimorphida > Priapulidae > Priapulus > Priapulus caudatus. Next base: position 55,690 of record NW_014578420.1, read on the forward strand.
TGTAAAGAGCGATGCTACGCCTCAGTCAGGAACTTGGCTATGAATTTTCAAACTTGGGCACGGGTAAATGAAAATTGAACCACAGCAATCTCGTGACCAACAGATCTAAGACGTGCCCGTAGGCACAAAGATAGACACTCTCCAATCATAGCGTAGTAGGATCCATGGGTGCCGCCACAAACCCGCCATTGTTGGCACAGGCAAGTTCCACACAGAAAGTTTCCCCGGATGTTGCTGTATCTGCCATACTGTGAAACTGTCTGCCTGTGTGCTGTCAGCTCAGCTTTCTGTCTCTGGCTGCAATTAGCTCGAACGTCAGTGTAAGCCGACCTGTCCTTTCGCGTGTTTAAGGCAGGTTCGCCCAAGAATCACGGAAAGGTTGAGAAAACATCGTTCTTTTTTGTGCCGAGAAAT
>NW_014578420.1:56128-59296 GCF_000485595.1 Priapulus caudatus
ACGCATATGCATACACGCACACGTACACACACACGCGCGCGCACGGGCACACGCACACGCACACACACACGTACACACGCACACGCGCACGCGCACACGCATATGCATACACGCACACGTACACACACACGCGCGCGCACGGGCACACGCACACGCACACACACACGTACACACGCACACGCGCACGCGCACACGCATATGCATACACGCACACGTACACACACACGCGCGCGCACGGGCACACGCACACGCACACACACACGTACACACGCACACGCGCACGCGCACACGCATATGCATACACGCACACGTACACACACACGCGCGCGCACGGGCACACGCACACGCACACACACACGTACACACGCACACGCATACGCGTACACACACACTCGGCAATCAGCAGAGCGTCCCCTTGCGCAATCATGCGTGTACGTGTCGCAAGATCTCTGTGTGAGATGGATGTCCGGTTGCGTAGCCACGGCCTTATTTTTATTGGTGGCCAGCCGGGCCACCAACCCGACAGTTTCAGGTGGCCCGACGCCGTTTCAGGTGGCCATTGGCACCCGGGCCACCGTTAAAGTCGAGCCCTGCTATAGAACATTTTACGCCAGGTTTCGTAACTGCACCTGTCCCCCAATGCTTCCACGAAAAATGGCTCACAAAACGCAAAATGATCGGGCTTTTTAACACTTATTTATCTACATATAGACATCTCACCTATCTTTTTGAATACTTTCCACAACTTTACACCATTTATTTATGCATTTATTCCTCAAAGTGCTAGCACTACTTGCGTTTCATTTTCAAATGCTGTTGTGTACACGCGTGACATCACCCGAAATGTAATAGGCTGCATCATAGCTGCCCATGTGTTTTGTCTACATTTCGGGTGACGTCACGCGTGTACACAACAGCATTTGAAAACGAAACGCAAGTAGTGCTAGCACTTTGACTTTGAGGAATAAATGCATAAATACATGGTGTAAATTTGTGGAGTGTTCAAAAAGATAGGTGAGATGTCCATGTAGATAAATAAGTGTTAAAAAGCCCGATTATTTTGCGTTTTGTGAGCCATTTTTCGTGGAAGCATTGGGGGACAGGTGCAGTTACGAAACCTGGCATAAAATGTTCTATAGCCTTGCGGCAACTGTACGCGAGCTATAGTACTAGAGCTAGCGGCAGGTATGCAAAATGAAAACGTGACATCACAAACTCTATTTTTATCCTCCAATCACAGGTCGGAGCAATTCCTCTGTTTAGACGCATGTCAAAAATGCAGTTGTTTGTGTAGTAAACTTGTTGTGTGTTGTAGAGCAGCATTTGAACGGCATTTACAGAAAGTTATTACTAATACTAGTAATAATTATATTAGGCGAACGTTACGAAACGTTAGTGGGGAAACGTTACGACTTTGGCTGCAAATACATTTCGTGTTTATTTACCATCATTTTATTATTGAAACGTTGCAAGTGCCTGTGTCTGTGAGCTTACACCATAGATATAAAAGATTTATATCTACGCTTACACAGGAAGTGAAAGACGTCGAACGATCCCGAGTACGAGTACAAGACTGTTTCAGTGTCACTGACGCTGAGAGGGTCTATGTCCCTACCCACACAGCTGATGGGTAGCGAATGGATTGCACGTGAACTACTGTTTTGATTTAGGCCAAGTAAAGCATCGTTTCTTGTTGCGATTCACATTCTCAGAATCTGCTTCCAGTAAACCACACGTACACACACACGCGCGCAATCAGCAGAGCGTCCCCTTGCGCAATCATGCGTGTACGTGTCGCAAGATCTCTGTGTGAGATGGATGTCCAGACGCGTAGCCTCGTCCGGAACCGGTCGGGTAGCCACAACTTTATTTTTATTGGTGGCCAGGTGGGCCACCAACCCGACAGTTTCAGGTGGCCCGACACCGTTTCAGGTGGCCATTGGCCGGGCCACCGTTAAAGTCGAGCCCTGAATACGAAATCTATTTACTACCAAATTCTTAATGTTTCTATGCTTTCTTTCACCTATTACTGCCGACAGTTTCCTGTAAATTCCGTCCAAATCCTATTTGCAACATACGCTTGCGGCCGCCATTCCTCACGCGGCTGCACTGTGCACCCTTACACTTATATATATTAATATAGCAGGTAGGAAAGCGTGCTGCCCAAATTCGCTCGACGCTCGTTGGATTTCACACGATTACAACACAAATATTCAACCATTCTACTCCATCTTTGTTTCTATTTCAACAACAGTGTTCACTTGTTATAAAAACATAGTCTCTGTTCGTAACCGAGCTGTGTCACGCGAAATCACACAAAGACTGACGAAATTCTCGCTAACGTTGCCCAGTAAATGTAAATGGCTGCAAGTACAGGACTATATAGACCGGTACTCGTTCCCACCTCGATTACCCATCGGGTAACTAAGCTTAGCCGAGAGGTAGGAGCAATACCAGTCTATGGGCTATAGGCGGCGCACTACTTTCCAACTCCCGTACGAGCCTCGCCATTGGAGCGTTGCAAAAACGTTGCAGCGTTGCGGCGCAAAAATTAGGTCACAAAGAGCGCCGGTGGGTGTTTCCTGATTCTGACAGCCATTTACATTTACTGGGCAACATTTGCGAATGCGAGAATTTTGTCAGTCTTTGTGTGATTTCGCGTGACTCAGCTCGGTTACGAACAGACAGTATGTTTTTATAACAAGTGAACACTGTTGTTGAAATAGAAACAAAGATGGAGTAGAATGGTTGAATATTTGTGCTGTAATCGTGTAAAATCCAGCGAGCGTCATGCGAATTTGGGCAGCACGCTTTCCTTCCTGCTATATATATAAGTGTAAGTGTGCACAGTGCAGCCGCGTGAGGAATGGCGGCCGCAAGCGTATCATGTATGTTGCAAATAGGATTTGGACGGAATTTACAAGAAACTGTCGGCAATAATAGGTGAAAGAGAGTATAGAAATATTAAGAATTTGGTAGTAACTAGATTTCGTATTTATTTAGCATTATATTTTAGGCAGTGGCTACGGGTACGCCAGGCGTATCTTAATGTATCGAGGCTACGGGTACGCCAGTCCATTGGCTTTCATACTTAACGAGACAAAGATGGCGGCGGTGGCGAGATTATTTCGAAATAACGCCTTGGGAAATAAATTCACGATTTGAGAG
>NW_014578420.1:60542-79326 GCF_000485595.1 Priapulus caudatus
TGGAAAGTGATTTTGCGCAACTTATCAGATCGTGCGCTTTGAGTGGCGCCACCGTCGTTGTAATCAAACTGTAGTCGTTAGTTTTAAAACATTTTTTAAAATATTTCTAATGGTGATTGAACCATGAAACTTTTTATGAGCGTAATTATAATCTAAATTAGCTGAAAATAACTCTAGAACCTAGAGTAAACTCTCCCCTTAAGGCTAGAACCATGTCGCCATAGATACTACAATGGAGACGTAGATTTTAGTATACGTCATAGGTATACGTATATTATATTTTACAAAGTGGCGTATATATATGTTTATGCCATATGGTATTATAGTAAGAAAGTATATATATTTTCCACTGGCAACCACATGATAATTTAGCAAAAAACTCCTATATAATTAAATAATTAGCAGCAGTTATTTTGAAGAATTATAATGCCACTTGCCCAGCACGTCGTATATTTTATCGTACCCAATATTCTACCGTTAATTATTTTGTATGAGTCTTACGCAAAACAAGCAAAAAAATAGGCATTTATATCAACGTGGTTTTAGTCTTTTATGGTAAAAGTTATAACTCTGACTTAATTCGTGTGTGTGCCTCTTCCGGCTGGAACGTCACGAATGCACTCATAAGTAAACATTGATATCATCTTATCATGAGTGAATAATAATATATCTTTTAAATTATTCACCCCTGATCTCATAATACAGACACACGTACGTTCACCCCCCCCCACACAATTCGATTCATTTACTTTATTTACACTTATGGAAATTACATTTTGAAGGTATTATATATATTAATTGCATCAAACAAATTAATTAACAAAGTAACTAAATTTATAGGTGTAAAACTAAATAAATAAAGTGATAAGAGGGCGAAATTACATTTCAGTTTTGCAGACAGCCACTCCTGTAGATTACAAAATAACTAGATGAATCAGCATTGATGACAAAATTACAAAATGATAAATAATATATTATAGGTGCACACATACACGCACGCTCACGTACGCAGACCACTGATCTCTATTATACTAACTAGTATCTCTAGTATCTCTAGTATGATCTCTAGTATGAGATCAGTGACGCACACACACAGCCTATCTTGTATCTCGTATCTTGTATCTTGGCGCCCTCTCTTGTATTTCACAAGGCACCCGAATCAACGAGTGCGGGGATTATCTAGAAAACAAAGGGATAAACGTCGCCTCTAATTTTCTAAATGTTAGTTTCACGAATCGCCAGAATTTTTCTTACATATTCTAATGCTGGTTTTAATATTCCATGGCTGTCTCTTCTCCAGTTATCTATTTGTTGTCCCTCCTTATATATTTCATAACTATCACAATTATATAAATGTTCCATATCTTCTTTCATATCCTTATTAAATCTATTACACTTATCATTGCTAAAATTATTTTTAAAGTATCCTTTTAGATCAATCATGCATGTTTTGCATTTAAATGCAAAACACGAATCGGTAAATGATAATTCTTTCATATATTCCTTCAATCCGCATGTTTCAATGTTTATCATGTTCATTTTTGTTTTGCCTCTAGTTTTCAATTTGTCTCTTTTAATTACTTGTTTTAGTATGGCATCTTTGACTTGTTTTTTCCAGACTCTTTTTGGTTTAAATCCTAGGGCTGTAAATGAGATTTCTAGTTCGTACTCCTCTAGGATTATTAATATTTCATTTCCCCAGTTTCTTCCTTCCTCTTTGATCTGCTGTATAAATACTTACTTCATTAATCTATTGTTGTCTAACTTAATTATGTATTGAAGTAGCATAAGTTTTTTGTATGCATACACAGACGCGCCCGCACGAAGAGAGAAAGGGCGGAATTGGCCGAGATGTACCGATTCCAACCTCGATACCAAACTGTACCACCGGAAGTCAACATACCGCGTATGGTCGCGCCATCTGCTTCCTTTTTGAAATTAACAAGGCAATCATGGTAGGTTGGGAAAACTTGCCTGATAAATCGGGCAAATCACCAGTAATCATTTAATGTGTCACAGTTTAATTACGCAGGTTATTAGGAGTAGTCAATAGTCTCGGCTTACAACCACTTTGTAAGTCTTTAGAGCCCAGAGCAACTGCGAAATCGTAGTGTGATTGAACCATATTTTGTCGCTGACTAGAAACGGCTGTTTCTCTTCCAGTCGTTGGTGGTGCCAGAAAAGTTTCAGCACATTTTGCGTGTGATGAACACGAACATTGATGGACAACGCAAAGTCATGTTTGCCCTTACGGCTATCAAGGTATGTATGTCTGAAACATTAGTTATACACTTCACGTTCAAATAACATTGATTCACTATAATTCCAAGAACGATACTATTAGTATTACTACCAATACCATTGCCATTGGCATTGTTGATATTACCATGTTGATATCGTAATACTATTACTACATTCCACTGTTGATATTACCAGGAGTCTATCAATATGATATTGATAGACTCCTGATATTACTAATACTATTTAACAATACGAATATACGATTTATAGTGCGTTCGATTTGCTTCCCCAGAGCCACCTGGGTTAACCTGGGTAAGAAATCGAACGCATCTGGTTTAGGGAAGATAAACGAACGGTTTTTGGGTTAACCCGGGGTTAATTATCATCATGGATGCCAGTGACAAGAAAAAAAGAATAGCAATTGCAATCTTATTATTAATGAAATCTAAGAATGAGCAAACACGCAGACGTTATAACTCCGCTTTGCTAATCTGAGGGTGCGGGTTTAACGTCTGCAGTCACCCTTGTAAAAATTGTTGCAATTTTTGTTGTGGGCATTGGATTGGTGAATCGATTAGCACTGAGGGCGTGACGGGGGTATATCCGACCCAAAATATCAAGTACAGACCTTCTGTTTGTCAATATCGCTTTCCGAAGACTTTATCTCTGTTTCAGAACTTTGTTTTCATGCAATAATTCATCCTAGTAAGAGTAACTTCGATATTTTTGGCCATCTTGGACTGATTTTTCGATCGGCCAATGAAATTCACTTCCGGTAGTTTCGGTTGACGTCTCTGTACACAATGGATGCTGACAATGTGAAACAACTATGGCGATATTGCGGGGGCTCTTGGCGCGGACTACCATGTTTCCTGTTGAACATCGGGAATAGCAGAAGTAACCGGAAGTGATTTTCATTGGTTGACAAATGTGAATGAAGACAGACAATTTCGTTTGGATGTTTATATTTACCATTAGGTTAACAACTTGATATATTCTTATGTTGTGGCCGCTTAGTCTGAGTCGGCTCGGACTAGCTTCATTACTGCTTGGAGATTTTTGATTTTTGAAGATTTTGACGATTTCGTTGCAATGAATTGTGGGATACTTCCCCAAGTGAGCGGCTCGGCTAGTGGGTTACTTCGGCCTCACCCGGATAACGCAAAAATACCACGTGACTGCCAAATCGAACGTATTTGGGGCTGGCCAGACTAGACCCAGGTGAACCTGGGGAAGCAAATCGAACGCACTATTAGTCTGTCACATCGTGCACACAACCTACCAGTACCATTCATCACCTCTTGCACCATGATATTCCACCTATGCCGCATTTCCCGCAGACATGCGAGGTCTTTAATGGTAGAGTATAAGAGGATAAAATACTATTTGTACACAATAATTGAATGCCTGTGCACAAATTGAAGATTAATTGTTGCTGTCGTTTCTTGTGATAAACAGCTTACATCACATTTGGCAGCATGGTGTGCATAGGTGTGAGGTTGTTGTGTAAAAATACTACGTTTTTACCCTACTTCTATTTTATCGTTGAATACCAGCTGCTTCCGCAAGAAATTAAGTTTGTTGGAGGTCGACACTTGGTGTAGTTTATATTAGGTAGGTTACGTGCATTATGTAGCATGCTGCCCAACAGTACTAGAAGTCTAGGTTATATCTAAATAATAATAAGAATATCTATATTTAACTAAAATTCTTAATTACTGTCTTTGACGTGTGAGAGCCATGTTTCTGTCTCCTAACACAGTATCAGTGGCGTTTTGACTATTTCGTTAAATCTTCACAGGGCTGTGGTCGCCGATATGCCAATGTTGTGTGCAAAAAGGCAGACATTGACCTGAACAAGCGTGCCGGGGAGCTAATGGAGGAGGAGGTCAGTGTTTACAAAAAATAGATTAGTGTACTAGTGTTATGATTCCATTATTTTCATGGGTAAAACTATGAAAGGAAATCTTATTCGCTGTGGCTACGGGTACGGCAGCCGTATCTTAATGTCTCGAGGCTGGAGGTATGGCAGGCCATTCGCTTTCATACTTAACGAGGCAAAGATGGCGGCGGATGGCGCCAGATTTTGAAATAACACCTTGGGGAAATAAATTCACGATTTGAGAGTTTAGACAGATGAGCTAGAACCCTAACCCTAACCCTAACGCCAAAATAGGGCTTCAACGAACGACGGCTGCCGTACCTCCAGCCACTGCTAATCTTATTTGGCAAGAGATGTGGTAAACACTTATGGCCAACAATGTGTTTACACTCTGTCAGAGTGATATATAGGGTGTATTTTGAATCAGTCAACTTGGTTAATGAATCTTTATGGATTTTTATGCGGTAGTCTTAGCGAATCCACAAATTTGGACTGAGGTTTAACAATCGGATTAGAGGATTAAATGTGAATTTAAACTCTGAACTTTCCTTATCAGGTTGAAAGGATACTTACTATCATGTCCAATCCAAGACAGTACAAAATTCCAGACTGGTTCCTCAACAGACAAAAGGATATCAAGGATGGCAAGTACAGTCAGGTAAAATTCGTTCATTTATCTTAATTCTGAGCACATTAGCCTAACGGCTGCTTCCATCGAGAAGTGGGTCCTTGGTGGTGAAAAGGTTGGGAATCACTATTAAGTGTATATTGTCAGTACAGTAAAACCCGGTTAGCTTAGCTGATACAATAATGGAAAATGGATTGCTAGCTGAAACTGTGTGATAGGGTTGTACTCTCAAGAGGCTCACCCGGTGGTGCACCATTGAATTGTAATGACAGTGCCTTTTGACTTTTCTAGCATAGCATCTGTATCAACGGGGGCATTGCTAATCAGTAAGCTCATAATAAATTCTGCCAACCTCTGCACTGGGGTGAAGTGGATGCAAGTTTTCTGTTACATGGTTTGTTAACAAATTTTGATCTGAATATCCATTTATGCTGTAGGTAATGGCCAATGGTCTTGACAACAAGCTCCGCGAGGATTTGGAACGTATGAAGAAGATTCGTGCTCACCGTGGTCTGCGACACTTCTGGGGGTAAGATGCATGCCTTTACATATGTGCTTGTCCTAGCTGTCATTCACTGTGGCCAGTGTTGGAATTTTCAGTCTGTCAGTATGGTATTATTTGACAAATACAAGTTATTTGAACAGTACATGGTTTCATTACCATGGTTTCATGGTTTCATGGTTCAATTAAGTGCAACTAAATTGTAATACCCGGGTAAATAATCAGGTGGCCGTATGAATGTTATAGAATAACATTGAGAAATAAACCAAGCACTAGTAGTATTCCCATACGACCTAAAAGAAAATCCGATATCAGAAATGAGATTTCAACTCTCTTTAAATGGCAATAACATTAAATTGAAGAGCAGACTTTTATGGACCCTGGTTCCACAATTAGGATGAATGGTCAGGTGCTCAAATTTTAATGTCTTGGTGTTGATCTCTGATTGCAGGCTGAGAGTGAGGGGCCAGCACACAAAGACTACTGGACGCAGAGGAAGAACTGTTGGTGTGTCGAAGAAGAAGTAAAGTGCTGGTAGACTGTAATATATCAAATAAATATGGTAAACTAAAAATCGAGGATTTTTGTTGTTTGCCTACGAGTTCTACATTCAACTCATGTGATTTATGTGATGCACAAATAATGAGACATCTGTCAAGTTTTTGAAAAACAGCAAGTGAACATGCTTAATAATAACAATTTTATTGCAAATATCAATTAAATTGACTAGTCAATAACAAAATGCACTGGTATACATAACTTTGACAAAAATATGTCAAAAAATGCAAGACAGACTGCTGGCCAGGCCGCGAATTTTTTCCCGCCTACAAGTTATATCCATTGGGCTTGATATACGCATATCAATCAACTTCCGCATCAGACTTTCCGTACATCGAGGAATGATGCAAAAATCCGAACCTGAACCCGAACCGGGAAAAAAATTCGCGGCTTGGCCCAGCAATGGACAATGAAGTAAAACTTCACATACTGCAGACATAGTTTGGGTACCTCATTAAATAAGTTCATTCGGTTGCTAGAATATAGATAGTATCTATCTGGGTTAATTGTGACTCGACCGTGTTGATTGAAAACGGTACAGCTGACATTTCAAAACACATAAAGAAGACAACCCGTATAGACCCATAGTCGATTACACAGGCTCCGTAGCATACAATGTCAAAAAGCTTAGCCGAGCTACTAGCCCCATTGGTACAATGGTAGGCACCACCGAACACTACATCAAGAACTCAACGGAGTTAGCGGAGAAACTCAAAACAATACGTAAGGAACCAGACGAGATATTAGTCTCCCATGACGTTGTCTAACTCTACCAACACACCGATCCCAGAATCGATTAACATAATTACGTCGAGACTGGAGGCAGACACAACATTGAAGAAGCGAACCAACCTCGCCACGGGTGACATCATCGAATTTGCTCGCATTCGAACTTACGACCACATATTTCAAATTCAGAGACCAGATATACAACCCGAATTTTGGAGCAGCCATGGGTAGCCCGGTCTCGCCTATCGTTGCCAATCTACATGGAATGGCTTGAAACGAAAGCCATTAAGACAGCACCGACTGATCTCAAACCTAAATTGTGGGTACGCTATGTAGATGACACATTGGAAATCATCAAGTCTGGTACAGTCCAACGATGGACACAACACCTCAACAGTACCAACAACATCAAATTCACGTACGAGGAATAACTCGATAAAAAAATTCCGTTCCTCGATACACTCGTTCACAAACGAGAAGATGGTTCACTAAAACTGACTGTGTATAGGAAAAAGTCTCACACGGACGAGTACTTAAATTTCAACTCACACCACACAGTCAACCACAAACCGTCAGTGGTACGGACGCTGTTTGATCATAGGGATAAGATCATAATGGAGAGCGAGGACAGGGAAGCTGAAGCGCACCACATCAAGGACGCGCTAGGTAAATGCGGCTACCCCAATTGGGCACTCGAAAAAGTGTCCAAGGAGATGAGGGATAATTCGAAGATCATCGATCGCGAGCCAATCAAAATCAGGCGTTGGATTAAGGAGGCCATCTGGATCCGCAAGACCCCGAACATCAACCGTGACGAGGGAGATACAGACTCCAGGCGCGGATTTAGGCCGGTTTGCACCGGTTTCCAGAAACCGGTCACAGACTGGGTATCTTCAGAATTGACCCTCAAAATTCACCAGAATGCACCAAATATAACCTAATTTTTAAAAAATTCCCGGGGGAGCATGCCCCCGCACCCCCTAGCTCTGACTAGAACTATGGAAACTGGTCACCCAAACCCTCTGGATCTGCCCCTGGACTCAGTCACGTGTGGTCCGGAGTGGACCAAGCTGTTGCCCACTACGCCATCTGGTGGTCAAAACTGATAATCTTCAGTCAGCTTTGAGAAAGCCTCCTGATAGGAGGTGAAACGTCAGCTGTACGTTTTCCATCAACACAGTTGAGTAACAATTAACCCAGATAGATCTATAGCTTGGGTAGTCGCATTACCACCTCATCACACAACCTAGTTTGGCATGCCATCATGCTTGGTTATCATATGAGGCATGTATGACAACTGACATGTTTTTAGACAAGTGGGGGCGTAACACTATCCTATGAACCAAACGTGAGTACAATATCAAGGAGATGTTCTTACTTTGACATAGGACCATCCACAAGGAAAAAAACAAGCATGTTTAGGAAGGTTATTGATGAGGTGATTAGGCAATTAACTGTTTAGCAAGTTAATGTGATGCAATTTACTGCATGCTATAAGCTGATGGTTAGCCGATATTTGCAATACAATTACAAACCCTAAATGTTCTAATGTATATTCTACTAGCACCCAAGTAATCTACAGCAAACCAAAATGTAAGAGTATGCTGCTCTGCAAAGAGAGTATATACCTCTTTGATTAAATTAAAGAATTTTTTTAAGTTTCTAAATTTACATGCCTGTAGAAAACTAGCCCACCTACCCTGACACAATTTAACCAATCAAAGTTCATTTTCCTTTGACGCCGTCAAGAGCTTATAAGGTATACCTCATAATACCTAGTATACTTCGGTGTAATATATAGGTATAATACCTAATAAGGTATTATTAGCTCTTGAAACCGTATATATTCGATCAAGCACCTATCAGCAATATGAATCCTACCAGTTGACGGGATATATACGACTGCAAACTCCGTCATGCAGCTTTTTTAATGTTGCCGTATATGGGGAATCTTGAAATTTACTGCATTGTTTCTAACACAGCAACTTCTGTTATTTTGTTCCATTCACTAAAAGACCTTTACTGAGAAGAAATTACTCCATTCTAGCCGTGGTCTTTCAGCAGAAACTTGGTAATCAACACTGTCAACTCATTTCATTATTATAAATCTTGTGAGGTATACCTTACTTTTCTTTGTTTCAGTGTAGTAGGTCACAAACACCCTCTTCCTAGTCTTGCTTATCATTCTTCACTCAAGGACTTGGTTACATGCCACTTGGGTTATGGCAATAGAAGAATATATATATATGTTTAACCCTCCTCTTGAGGGTCAAAAGGTTATCCGACACTTACTCTTCGCATGTCAGCGGAAAGTACATTTCATGGTCCTTTCAATAAAGCCATAAAAATGCTAGGTCACCGCTGAAACAAAAAAGTATTTCAATCGCTCCGTCAGACCATGTCCTCAGAAAATGTATAAAATCTGCCCTGTGCCCCATTGACCTCCAATTTCGGCACAGTGATGGCTTTTCCTACCATGATGCTATACACCAACTATCACGAGCCTAGGTCGAGCCGTTTAGATTTGTGCCGCAATTCTGCATTTCCTCCCTATACCTTAAGTTAAGGAGTGAATGTTCCCCCTTCTTTTACACCTCTTGACCTTTGACCCCCAGCTTCGACATCCCAACTCGTTTTGACGATCCCCCCCGACGTGCCGAATATCGTGACCGTACGTCGAGCGGTTAAGATTTGTGCCCAACTGTTGACGGCCGGACGCACGGACGCACGGACGATCATGCGATTCTACAAGCTGCATCTGACTACGTCAGATGAGCTAAAAATCATGGGTCGGGGGACAGCAAACATATAATTTTTTAAGGATGGCCTAATAACTGCTACTTAAACTCCAAATAGTTAATAGTACCTAACCAAGATTGTAGAAACCTTTTTCATGTCTGACAATGACACATTGTCTTCAAGGCAATTAAAAATTTTAAGAGAAAGATGTAAACCTGCTGTTTTCTGCATTATACACACACCCAGTTATGTTCTCACACTGTGGCAGGCATTTGATTGGTAGCTGAGATTTCTGACCAAGCTACACTATGATTACCAGGCATGCCAAGTTCCGTGGGAAATCGAAATAAGCTTATTGATGTTGGCGAATATTAGTCCAGTAATCAAAATATACAGATGCCCCTATTTAAATGTGAAATATTTTTAAAATACTGATTCTTGAATTTTGATGTATAAACGCACCCCCAGAATTTACTGATGTCTGATCTTAGCGATTTTAAAATGCCGATTTTTATTAAAAAAATTCTCGTGAATACCCAACGGCAGTGGCTTTAACTTTGCACGCAATCAAACTAAAATGCCCAAAACCCACACGACACGTACTAACCTTGTGTAACATGACGCATGTCAATGTCATACACTGGCACACACTGAGGACCTACCCACCTTTTCAATTACAAAGGAAATCTGCCCGCGTACATAGCTAAGCTGCATAGTTGATCTGAATGCCGGACGGTGCGCTGGCCTCTGCCACCTGCTGTCTCGTCGCCTTCTGGCCGCCCTGCTTATCCTGGTACATCTTCGCGGCGACGTGCAGCTTCTCGACAAAGTCGGGCACTCCCTTCCTCGCCAACCAGCGGTACGCGGGGCCGGGAAACGGCGCCTGTGGGTCGTCGCTGTACGTGAGCGTGTAGTCAAAGCCGCAGTCGGTGAAGCCGCGGTGCGGCCGGATGACCATCTGCGAGACGTACTGGCTGACGCGCACGTACGAGTCGGTCGCGGGCCGCTGCGGGTGCTCGACGGCGCGCGCGACCAGCACCATCACGCCGCGCTCGTCGTCCACCTTGCCGCGCCGACTGTACACGTAGTCGCGGCTGTACATCGGGTACGGATACTTCGTCACCCAGTGCACGACCTCGGAGCCGCTCTCGTCGTCCGTGTCGATCACGTCGAGCGCGATCACGAGCCGGTCCCACTGCTTGCGGTACTCGCAGTCGATCTGCACCATGTAGAAGGCGATCGACGGCACATCGTAGAAGGTTCCATACACCTTGTACTCGTACAGATAGTTGCAGTCGGGCAGGGGCCGCCGCCACAGCTTCAGGTGCGCCTCGTCGATCATCAGCTCCCACTGGTCCATGTAGTGTGCGAACCGCTTGTCGGGATCGCGCAGGTGTTCGATGTGTTCCATGTCGGCAACGACCCGCTCCATGTCCTCTTCGCTGATGCGTTCATTATCCCAGCTGAAGAGAGCGGCGCTGAGAGCGAAGCCGACGCGAGAGCGCGACGAGAGGCTGCGGCCGAGTCCGGCGACGATGCGGCGCAGCGTCTGTTCGGTGTAGAGCCGCCGGTAGAGCGCGATGATCTGCATGAAGTGGCGGATGCGCTGAGCGACGTACACCTCGCACTGCCGTGTCAGCAGCCGGCCGATCACCAGGCACTTCTCGTCGCACATGTCGCGCAGCTTTTTCAATCGTGCCGCAGAGATGCGAGTACTGCGCCAGCCGCCACTCCGGAACGCGTCGGTCCAGTGTACGGCTCGATTGTGCACTGCCTCTTTTACGATGCCCCTGTCGAGCAGCACGCTGGGTGCCACGGCCTTTCTAAACGCTGTTGCCAACTGCTTAATCAACATCGTGAAGTCTATCTCATATCTATTGATCACGTGACCTGTGATGTTAGCTGGACGTGAATGCTCGCCTTAGAGTGCTCCTTTGTGATTGTATAAGTTGAGCTGTATGCATGTGAGCTTGCATCTGTTATTTGCACTTTGCCTCATACAGCCTTCAGTTGATTTAACAGTAACTACATGCAAATCAGCTAGTGATGTTGATATATATTAGTTAACTTTCACTACACACACAGCACTAATTTACTATATATCCGTCCTCATTCGTAAACAATTTGTCCTATTATGTTGGTCCGGGACAGCATCTAGAATTTGCAGCAAACTGGCTTTGATATACAAACCTGCAAAAGAGAAGTGGAAATGGTAGAAAAGCCATTAGTGGAACATGATATAGGCTCAATCTCGTCACGGATTACATACACACATATATAGATGTTGCACGCAATCTTCCGATCTGCGCTATTTCAAGATCGCGCTGTACATTCTTAAAATTGCGCAGCGCAATTTACCGATAGGCAGACTGCGCGGGAATCTTAAGATTGCACTGCAATCCCCCGATCAGCAGCATCATTGCGCAGTCTAAAATATAAACTCCTCTATTACAATCTAGTCCAAGATATATATACAGTCCGAGAATCCACATATTGCTAATATATAATACCAAGAGCAGATAAAGAAGATATACCGGAACGTACCCTGGTAACTATTTGATATGGTTAGGGTTAGGGTTAGTGTCAGGACCGTGAGGGTTAGGGTTAGGGTTAGGGAGTAGGCGTAGGCGACTCCCTAGACTTGTTAGTGGAGTAGGCGAGGTACGGTCCGGCAGTACCTCGGGGGATAGCTCTAGTACTATAGCCCACGTTCATTAACTGCCACAGGGCTATATATATCTTCCTACTCTTCTTGAAACTTGAAACTTGAGCGTCCAAGGGCCTGTGCTATGACTATGAGGTTATGTAGATACAATATATTGTAAGGTTACAAATGTTATATTATGCAGACTAGCTCTAGTACTATAGCCCGCGTTCATTAACTGCCGCAGTTAATGAATGCGGGCTATAGTGCTAGAGCTAGATGCAGACGTGCCAAAGCAAGGGTATTCAACCAGCTTGTTGGAGTTTTACCGTTTAGTGAGGCTCATAGGGTCTATGTCCCCCAAGTAGCTCTAGTACTATAGCCCACGTTCATAGCCCACGTATTATTAGCCCACGTACTATAGCCCACGTTCATTAACTGCCGCAGGGCTATAGAACATTGTCGGCTCAATTTCGCTACTGCAACCAGTCACCACCTCTCCCCACGAAAAATTGATCGCAAAATGCAAAATGATCGGGCTTTTCAACACTTATTTATTTACATGGACATCTCACATATCTTTTTAAACACTTTCCACAACTTTACACCATGTATTTATCCTTTTATTACTCAAAGTCAGCACTACTGGCATTCCCGTTTGAAATATTCTGGCGTGCGAATGCGTGACATCACCGCTATTGTATATACATGCACCATAGCTGCCATGTGTTTTGCCTACATATACCGGTGCAGTATATGTCTAATCCGGGGACGTCACGCCGCTCTTGCACCCAAGTAAATATTTTCAAACGAATGCCAAGTAGTCGCTGACTTAGCAGTAATAAAAGGATAAAGATACATGGTGCTGAAACGTTGTGTTGAGTGTTCAAAAAAGATAGTGAGATGGACATGCTTAGATAAATAAGTGTTAAAAAGCCGATCATTTGGTTTTGCGCATAATTTTTCGTAGCTGCCACAGGTGTAACAGGTTACAGCTAACGAAATTGCGAACGGCGACAATGTTCTAATAGATAGCCTGCGGCAGCTAATGACGTGCGCGGCTATAGTACTAAGAGCTACTTGGCGGGACATGAGCACCCTATGCAGGCCTCACATAAACGGTAAAAAACTCCAACAAGCTGTGTTGAAACACGCGTTGCTTGGCAGGCCTGCATCTAGCTTAGCCTACTATAGCCCGCTTCATTAACTGCGGCAGTTAATATGAACGCGGGCTATAGTGTACTAAGAGCTATACGTCTGCCAAATATTCAGGCAGGGGGTTCAAGGATAGAGGAACAGGGGCGTCCAAGCCAAACACCAATGTCACTTTACATCGAATAATAAACTATCAATACAAGTGCGGGGGCCGCAGCAGCGACACGCTGGCATCTGAACGTCTACTGCGGGTGATCAGTGTGCGTGGAGTGGGTGGGATTCTGAGTAAACCCTGCTATCCAAGATGTTTCACATACACGCCGAACAGTGGAAAGTGCACAGCGGCCAGGGTATCAGGAACCTTCTCAAAAGCAATGTTCGTTTGAATCCGCTTATGAAAGTTGCCACGCAGCATGTAGCGCGTACGTTTAAGATGTCTTCAGATAAAGATGGGCAAAGCTTCCATTCATTTACGCTAGTAGCACAAACTATTTGCCAAGACAGAATAGCGTAAGCACTCATCCATTTACCTACGCAAGCCTACAGGCCCTGCCAAAATTGCCCAATCAGAGAGCTGCCACCTGCAACCAATTAACCGCAGCAAAAACTGCCAGCCAACACATGCACGGCAGCAGCCACTGGCAGCTGGCATACGTTACACTGTAACATACTGACAGCTACTAGAATGAAATGACATATAAATTATACCGATTTAGCGAACATACACCTTCTTTCTAACCACAAATTTAGCTTTCTTTGAAATTTCACTGTGACAATTGTAGCCTCATACATCAGGCCCATGTACTAGATTCTACTTAGCAAAACCCACGGCCAGTCAAATTCTTTCTAACAGACAGTCAACAAATCCAAGTTTAACCCTCCTCTTGCAGGGTTCAAAAGGTTATCCGACACTTACGGACTTCGCATGTCAGCAGAAGGCGACATTTCATGCGTTCCTTTCAATATAAGCCATAAAAGAATGCTAGGTCACCGCTGAAACAAAAAAGTTTTATCAATCGCTCCGCTCAGACCATGTCCTCAGAATGTCTAAAATCCTGCTCTGTGGCCCCACCTGACCTTTGACCTGTGAACCTCCATTGGCACAGTGCCATGGCCTTTATCCTACCAATGATGCTATTACACCGACTATCACGAGCCTAGGTCGCAGCGTTTAGATTATGTGCTCCGCCAATTCTGCATTTGCCTCCCTATACCTTAAGTTAAGGAGCTGCGGAATGTTCCCCCTTCTTTTACACCTCTGGACCTGTTTGACCTTTGACCCCAGCTGCGACCATCCCAAACTCGTTTCGGATTAGCCCCCCCCACACCTCCGATATCGTGACGTACGCTCGAGCGGCGCTTAAGATTTGTCGCCCAAACTGTTGACGCCGCGACGCAACGGACGCGACGCACGGACGCAACGGACGATCCAAGCGATTCTACAAGCTGCATCTGACTACTGTCAGATGAGCTAAATTATATCCAAAAGTATAATAGGTTACGGTCTATGGTGTGGGTTAGCGATTAGGGCTCTAGCGGTTAGGTTTAGGTATAGAATTTTAGGGTTAAATTAGAGTTAGGCCGTTAGGCGCTTATGCGCACATTGCGTTTTATTGGCGGACCCAATGTTCTCTAATCCTTGCGGCCATCCAGGAGTATATTGATACACTCCTGATAATATAACATCTGTAACCTTACATTATTGTATCTGGCTCATATAGTCATAGCACAGGCCCTTGGACGCTCAAGTTTCAAGTTTCAAGAAGAGTAGGAAGAGCGAAGCGTGCTTTTTACTAATACTATTCTTGAAACTTGAAACTTGAGCCTCCAAGGGCAAGGGCCTGTGTACTCATGTACTCATACTCGTATACTCATAGTCATACTCATACTATCAGTATCATAGTCATAGACATAGTCAAGTCAAGTGAAGTGGCAGTATCGAAAACGGGAAGAGACAAAGATGAATCGCTAAACGTAAGAGGGATCATTCGAAGGCAGCACGTGTCGAAAGCAATGATCATCACGCTCACTCATATGACCGAGTGCAACGAACACCCTTCATGCAGCAAGCTTCATGATCAAGCATTGAAGCAAGCCGGGTAGACATACTGTCACATAGCCGCATCCTATTCCTACTGATTACTGTCAATGATCATCTCAACCTGAAACTAACACAGAACGGGATTAAAAGATAAATTAAAGCCAAAAATTCTCAGATACATTAATTACCGTCATTTCAAGAGTGACGATACATACCTGCAGTAATAAATCAGATTGTGCGTTAGTATAACATTTTATGACAGAAAGGTGAGACCCGAGGACAAGCATGACATTGCCTGGCAGCGCCATCTGTACACGGTCCCCCTAAACACCGGAATGACTCATAATGTCTCGAAATGACTCGAAATAACCTAAAAAGGACTGGAAATGACTTAAACGGGCTTAGAGTGTCTCGAAATATCACAAAATGACTCTAAATGACTCGAAATGCACCTTCTAAACTTTTGTAATGAATAGAAATATCTCAAAATGACTAAATTATAATGAAAATATATTATGTATCATAGAAATGTATTATGATGTCATACAATATATATATATATATGAGGTGGAGGCGATCGAGCATGAGAGAAGGATGAGGAAGGGAAGGAGGAGCGAGAGAAGCAGTGGAGAAGGGGAATAGGCGGAAAAGGAAGAAGGATGTATAAGAGGAGAATGGAGAATACGTACGCAGAAAAATGGGAGGGGATTGTATAGGAGGGAGGAGGTAGATAAGGAGGAGGACAAGGGGATGATGGGGAGGGAGCTGGTAATGGACGGTAAAAGAGAAAAAATGGTGGCAGAGGAAGAATTAAGGTGGTAAAACACGATAGGTGAGGACGT
This sequence comes from Priapulus caudatus, assembly GCF_000485595.1. Taxonomy (NCBI): domain Eukaryota; kingdom Metazoa; phylum Priapulida; class Priapulimorpha; order Priapulimorphida; family Priapulidae; genus Priapulus; species Priapulus caudatus. The sequence continues at coordinate 76,504 of NW_014578420.1, forward strand.
TGATGAGTGGGAAAGGGTTAGAGAAGCCAGAAAAAAGGACGAACATGTTGAGGAAGAAGGGAGATCGAGAGTGAAAACGAAAGTTATTTTAAGAGGGACGAATTAAGGAAGCTGGCTTTAAAAAAAATGGGAGTAATTGGCAGTAGAACCTTTGGTTGAAATATCGGGTGACTGGTGCATGGATTGCGTGGTATAAGCAGCCCAGTAGATGCAGTCTCCATCGACTACACCAGTAACGCTTGCATTTCAGACTGCATCTAGCCATGCAAATTCTTCGTGTAAGTGCATGGCAGGTGTGTGTTCGTCAGCTTGGTGGACCAATGGTCTTGGTGGACAAGTACTAATAGAACGTGGACCAATTACATAGTTGGTAACCCTCCCAGGGGCGTGTACAGGGGGAGGGGGTCCAGGGGTCCGGACCCCCTCCCTGCTCGCGCAGAAAACGCATCCGCAAGTTTGGGTTACGGTTAGACCCCCCCTGGTACAAATCCTGTACACGCCCCTGCCTCCATATTTAGTCTAGCTGGAGTCTCCAGATTTTGGGCTTCATATCTACATGTCTCTTAGCTCATTACTTCATAGTTTATTATAATAATATTTGCAAAAATAATTGCTTCTCAACGCATCAATGATAACGTGGCATAGCTTATAGTGTTAGGGTTAGGGTCTCTGTATGCGCTTCCCGAATATCTGCTAATTGCTCTTGCCATTATGCGTTAAAAAAGTAGGCTAGGACTCTCAAGCAGTTTTATGTGAATATTTCTAGGCAAACAAAAACGGACCAAGACACAAGTCTGCGGCAGTCCGGCACGTGAACTTACAACCCACAACCACGTACTATAAAACTGACACATGCGGATTGCCCTAATAGCAATTACATAATATTGACCTACGTATTTTAATACGTTCATCCTACGTGGAAGTCCACCACAATTATCGCGAGGGTGACAGCCTGGCTCAATAAAGAAGCGGGCGTTTTTTTCATCCAAATGAAGATGACTAAATATAAGGGCCGAATAATAGATGCAAGCTGGCATTTGAATATGCAAGGTCCTGTCAATTAACGCGTGACGCGGTGTGATGTATTTTGGGCCAGACCGGGCACACTCTGATCGCGAACATGATACCTTATTATTAAAATATTAATTGCAGGTGCGTATGGGCTCCCTAAATTTATTCATAATTACACCAAAATACTAGTAAATTAGTATGATAAAAGCTATACCTACAGTGCATGTATCATGTAGGACAGGCATCACCGCACACGAGTAAGGGGCAGCGCGAGTACAAGTCTCCCGCTAATACAAAGCAGCGAAATGTGGTGCGACTATGGTTACTAAAATAGATAGATAATGACAGTCTTGTCAATTAAGTTACACGTATCGAGCATGCGACTCACGCATTTAGCTGTCATTTCACCCTCTCATGAATTTTTCACTCATTTAATTCAAAAATACAAACAGGAATAAAAGATATTATCCACTAAAACGCATGTTCGCAGAATGATAAATAGATAGATAGATAGATAAATAAATAGTTAAATAGATAGATAGATTGATAGATAGATAGATAGATAGATAGATAGATTGATAGATTGATAGATTGATAGATAGATAGATAGATAGATTGATAGATAGATAGATAGATAGATAGATAGATTGATAGATTGATAGATTGATAGATTGGTAGATTGACTGATTGATAGATTGACAGATAGATAGATAGTGTTTAGAAGATACTGCGAATGCGCGAGTACAGGGCTACGCTATAAATTTCACAGTGGATATTTGGTATACGTGCTACTATAGGCACATTGTGATTGCTAAATTAAGTCACTAGATGGTATGTATGCCTACTCCATAATTTACTAATATAATTTCAACAAAATATGAATTCATTTATCTGAACGAAACTTTCCTGCCGGTAGCGTGATTCGCTGCTCGACTGACCACCGTTTAGTTCCCTGCATTGGGTAATTTTTGATTTTATAATATTCATTGGCTCTTTGGCCTGCTGTCTTTCTTATCGTTTCGCCATCCGTCTCCTTTCCTTACTGTATATTGCTACATATGAACGCAAAAAGAGTAAATCGCTATCACGGACATAAAACGAAAATGAACGTTTCTACTCGCCTATAGTGGCCCATGTGGTTATGGTGTAGGTGAGTGAGTATGTGTGAAATCGGAAAAGGATGTATAATTTAACGCCTATCTCGTATTCGTTATTCTGCGAAAGTAGCCTTGGGCTTTAAAAGTGACATATATAGCTTCCGGTAACCCAGGGGCGGATTCAGACCGTATTTGCCGTATTGGGAAATACGGTCTAGATTTCAAAGTGCCCTTCGAAATTTTGCGCTAAAAACTACAGAAAACAATTTGATGGAATTTTGCTATATTCTTTATTTGTTTTCTTTTTCTTCTGATTAATTGACAGGACTTGAAGGAAATCAAAATTTTACATGGGAACAAAACTAGCTTTGATATCTGAAAAAGAAGAGAAGTGCTTGAATCATTCTGCAATCTGCTGGTATGCAAAGCGCAGGCAAAATAAAGCAGAAATAAAATTCCATATTTTTTTTAGCTATTGCATGCTGCTTGACTAAATGTGTGCTCAAATGGTGCTCATTTTTGTGCACAGGGACCCTTGAAATTTTGAAATTTCTTGAGGGAGGCCCCCCAGACCCCCCGCCATGTGCTTCCGCGCCTAACGGCGCCCACTGTGGTGTGGTGTGCCCTTTTTGGGGATGTGCCCTTAAAATCTGGAAAAATACTGTCTAGCTTCAGCCCTGGATCCGCCCCTGTAACCGGAGTGTATATCATCACG
>NW_014578421.1:0-18226 GCF_000485595.1 Priapulus caudatus
CGCATAACGGTTTCTCTCCCGTGTGCGTTCGCAATGTGCTTTTTCAGGTGCTGCTGCGGTAGAAGTCCTGTACTCGCACGCATACTAAGCGCATACGGTTTCTCGCCCGTGTGCGTCGAAAGTGCTTCTTGAGTCGCTGGAGGTGGTGCAGGTTGTAACCGCATATGTCGCACGCGTACGGTTTCTGGCCCGGTGTGCGTGAGAAGTGCGTATGAGGCTGTCTGGAGGTGGTGTAGGCGGAGCCGCATATGTCGCACGCGTAAGGTTTCTCTCCGTGTGCGTGGCGGGTGTGATCTGGAGACTCGCCAGCTGAGAACCTGTACTTGCATACATCGCACGCGAGTAAGGTTTCTCCCGCGTGTGCGTGCCGCGCGTGTCTCTTCAGTTGTTGCGGTCGCACGTCCTGTACTCGCAACAGGTCACACGCGTACGTTTCTGGCCCGTGTGCGTGAGAAGTGCTTCTTGAGGTCGCTGGAGGTGGTGCAGGTGTAACGCATATGTCGCACGTGTACGGTTTCTCCCGTGTGCGTGCGGCACGTGCTCCCTTCAAACGGGTGACTCTGGAAGCACGGTACCACCGGGGCGACGTGGTCACCACGCGTACGGGTTTCTCTCGCCGTGTGCGTGCGCACGGTGCGCTTCAACCGGTGAACTCTGAGGGCCATCGTGACGCACGTGTCACACGCGCGTACGGTTTGCAGAGAAGAAGAAGAAGGCAGAAGAAGAAGGAGAAGGTTGCCATTCTGAGCGGGGCAGTGATCGAGATATCTCTAATTTCTCCCGCGATCAGGTTCGCCTCTCACTTTCTCTCCCCGATGCACGGTTCCCTCTCACTTCTTCGCCTTGATGCAGAGGTTCCTCTCTCTTACTTCCTCCCCGTACAGGTCCTCTCTTCTCACTTTCCTCCCGCCGATGGCAGGTTCGCTCCTGTCAGCTGTTCCCGCTTGATTGCAGCGTTCCGGCTCTTACTTTGTCCTGCCCCGATACCAGGTTCCCTCTCTCAACTTTTCTGCACCCTGATGGCAGTTCCTACTTCTCACTTGCCTCCCCTGATGGCAAGTTCCTCTCCTTCACTTTCCTCCTGGATGGCAAGTTCCTCTCTAGCTCGTTCCGCGTTTCCTGCGGACAACAAATAGACGACGGCCGGATTAACTTCCGCCTGCCTCCACAAAAAAGATGAAGTCAGATTTGTTGAAACTGCAAATTGGCACTAAAAATCACGAGTTATACTTAAGTAGGACAGGACTCAGTCACTACACCACGAAGAGTAAAACTCTTACGAAAATGCTTTGTGGTATCGCAGGTTTTTCAGAACAGTGTAGATACCACGTGAATCTCTATGGGAGTCACGTGACCCAAATCACCACGCAACGTCAACATTAGCCCGCAGACATTTTAAAGTCAATGCACTATAGTGAATTTGTCTGATTGGAAATATCTACAGGAAGTGGAGACTATATACTAAACAAGAGGTATCCTATAAGGGCAATGTTGTTGCTTTTTCTATAATTTAAAGAGTAATAATTACGAAGAATTCTATGCGTCGTTTTCCCCACTTCGACACTTGCCGTTATTACGTTACTCCGCGCCGCAAGCGGAGTTGCAGGGAGGTAATGTGACTTCGCCTGCTCGTGTCATGCGTTCCGTGTGTGTTTCGTGTGTGTGGTGTAGCCAGCAGGCGAGCCAGCTGTATACACATGTATACATCTTACACCTGCCGTTGGCGCGACTCGATTCAGGCACAGCTCGCCTTAGGGCGTCGAGTCAGCAGCAGCTCGCTCGGCGTTGCGCGCAACAATCAATCATTTTCAGGCGATTCTAACTACTACAAGCTAGAACTACTCGGAGAACTGCAACTAAAACTTGAAAGGCTAGCAGTCAGCGAGCGGGCGGCGCGATGCGATACGCGTCGAGTCAGCGAGCTGGCGAGTCAGCAGCAGCCAGCCAGTGGAGCGGCGAGGCATCTGCAGCAGGCGAGTCAGTCAGGCAGCCGCCCACCGACGAGCACATCATGTTAACATGGCTAGCGGAGGTAATGCAGCTAGCGTCCTGTATACAGAGAGTTGCGGCCATGACGAGTCCGGAAAAACACTGCGGTCACGTGATCGCTGGAACGACATGTTGTCTTCTTAAATTGATGCCACAACCGCTGCCCGCTTTAAGTACTAGGGCCTTGTTCGCTAACATATTCCGTCGTGAGTTCCGACTCGACAGCAGGCATCCAATCGATACATTCGATGCTTGAGTCGAAGTTAGCCGAAGCGCTCATGCGGCATCTGGGCAGATGCCGTACCTCATAGGTCACGATATGGCGCTGAAATATCCGCCGGCTCCGTTGCATGTTTGTCGGTCCTGTCGACGAATTTTTGTAACAAGTTATAGTAGTTTAATTACAGAGTATTGCGCATACATAGTAGGTTTCGCCGCATAGCGGAAGAAAGGTTCGTCGTTTTCAGAATAAGCCCAGTTTTGGAAGTTCTAGTCGCTCTGACTGAAGACACCAGGCAACGCCCGTGAGGATGCTATTCACTCGTGCGTTCTTATTCAGGGGACGGTCGCCAAGCGGAGAAGTCAGACTTACCACGCGGTGACTTGGAACAGCTAGTTGTGGAGGCTTATGGGGTGGGCTTAAACAAATCGGAGGGCGTGAGGCTAATAGTGAATGTAGGAATGATTAGGACGCACTGGGTCGCATATTTGATTCAGCCGGTGAGGGAGATGGTGAGGAGAACATGTAGAGTGGATTAGATTTTGGGGGGAGGGAAAGACCGGATGTGAGCGCAGAGGGTGAGAGAGATTGAAAGGTGTGAATGAGTATTGACTATGAGCGCCAGGAGACGTTGAATGCGCGACTGGAGGTGAGGGTGGCGATGCGAGTGTGACGTGGAGAGCCTACCCCTTACAAGAGAGGCGGGCTCGTACAACACAACGCGCTACCATGCTTACGCATGCGGTGGTAAGGGAGTACCCTCTTGACAATTGCTAATGATGTGTACAGATTGCGGAAGTACGCGAATGCTGTCTTAGAAGGTGTGTGATGATACCGGTTCGGTGGTTTTGGCGTAGTGGACATCAGCAGCACATTGGCAGGAAGACAGTGGAGGGCGTAAATCGTGGTATGCCGAGTGGGTAGGTGTGTGTCTTGCTGAAGTGTTGTAATTGCGGAGTGCGGACAGTGTGATATAACTGAAGTGAAAGTGAGGTGGTACGAGTATGAGGGAAGTACACGTGTGCGGTGACTGTGTGCGTGTGCGAGCAAGGGCGCGGCCCAATCGCACGCCGCTTGTTCGATATAGGGGGTGGAATAGAGTGCGAGCGGTAAAGCGTGGAGGCCCCGGGAGAAGACGTGAGCGCGAGAGTCGAACCGTTAAAGCAAATGGTAACCATCGGGGTCGGAGGCGCGCTCAGGGTGGAGTCAACACCGGGGGAGGGCAGCCAGTGGGCGAGCAAGAGGTGGTGCAGGAGGTAGTGGAGCAGAGTCAAGGTGCAAGCTATCATTGTGCCAGTTAATAAGGTCGAATTGAGTGCAGAGGTACTAGGATAGGAACGTATTCAGATACACGCGCAGGTGTGGGGTGTCGCAGATTGCCTCCGGTCTTACTACATGCCCTTCAATCATCCCTGTTTCTTGAGGCTCTCCCCGTGGACCGATGGATGGAAGAGACGTGGCCCAGAGCACAGGTGGTGTGAGGGCGAGGCGGTGTTCCTCCTACATGCTGGTTCCTACCATCCCGCTTGTCAAAGTACCTCATCCTCGCCCTACCCGTACCCAGTCCGTATCCTCGCCAATTGAGCCGTTCTTGGCGCCTAAAATGTTTACTGCGGCCAAATTCGTTCTAAACCGGCATCTCCGCGAGAAAGCCGGCATTGCTGCGAAAAAGATAAGCATCCGCAAAATAATTGTTTATCTCGAATGCGTTATCGGGCTGCCTTGCATAAAGCAATGTGCGTCTTCCTCTTTGTGTCCGAAGAACAGTGCTACGGTAAGCGAGGGAATAGCAGCATGCAACGATACTGGATGACCCCCTGAGTGACTCGACACTCTGATACATTTAAAATTGATGCGTCAACTGCATGCTCTAAAAGTCCTTTCTTAAGTCAATACCGATCACCGGGTTTCAAGCACGCCCGTTTCACAGCTACCGTTAACGCACATTGTTCGCGGCATTTTACCTCGCACTTTGCTGGGACGGGGAGAACTTCTCCCCGACGCTTATGACCTTAGGCTTACAGCGCCATGCCGCAGTGTTAAACCTGTCAACTTGGGTGTATATCTTTAATGTTTGCTTTGCCGCTAATAAGCTTCCAGTGCTTCAACACCGTGGCTATGCATACACCCCGCTGCAACACATAGCCCGGCACGCCATTGTGGCATGCACAAATACACACGTAGGTTATGAGTGTGTATTTGTGCTGCTCTCTACCTAACTCCTACACAACTCTAACCTGACTGTGTATTTGCTGCATGCACAATGCGTGCGGGCTACGTGTGTTTGCGCGCGGTGCTTTGACGGTGTCGAAGTGAAGTTTAATTAGGTCAAACTCAAACAATTAAGACTATAGCTGTACTGAAGGAGTACTGGTAGGCTAGCTCAGTAGTCACTCGACAAGTTTGTATTTATTAACCATCATTTTATTATTGAAACGGTGCCGACTACCAACGTGATTTCGTGCGGAGACCGGAGTCAACGTCGGCAGGCGAGTTGGAGTAAATGGGTTCAAGGATACGCAGAACATGTATTCCGCAATAACACCCTAAATGTCCATTTACAGTATCAAATAAATATACATATTATATCAATCATAATAGCGGGTCTAGGGGCTACTGGTTACGGCGTTAGATTAGGTTAGGGTTTAGGGCTTAGAATTAGCGCGTTCCGCAATTACGGGTTAGGGTTCACGGGTTAGGCCTTGGTTTTTTATTGGGATACATTTCTCTATCGCTTGGCAGAAATAGACAAACGTGTTTCCTATTTTGCAAGCGACTGCGGACCGATCTGCCTGACCAAAAATGATCCGCGTCGCCGTACACATGCCACGCATTACTCACAAGTTTGACTGCCTTAACGGGCCAGAACCTTCAGCCCCCATGCTTCATCCCACCCCACACGCGCACTCCGCGGGATCGGACCACTCCTCCTCCCAATACCCACCACCAGCGTACCCACTCCCTAACGAAAAAAGCGCCTAATCACCCAACCACCTCCTAAAGTGGCTACACGCCCCGCCCCCCACTCTCCTCCCCCACCCTCGACTCGGAGCGATACGTCTAGATGCGCCGCTCCCCCCCCCGCCCTCCCGCCGTCCGCCAGCGCCCAAAACATGCTACCGCTCGCGATCCTTACCGCCGCAGAGGCTCACCAAGTATCACGCCTGGCAACCTCCTCAGGGAACCTCGTACTCGGCCACCAGCCGCCCGCGGCGCCCGACCACCAAGCGAGGCGCACTCAAGCTTACCTTGGGACAAAGTCCTTTATCAAACGGCTTCCCCAAAACATCCAACCCGCTTCTCTCACTCCACTTTTCCTACAGCTAATTACTCTGCAGGAAATTGCAACCGCATACTCAAACCAGAACCACGCCTACCCTGTAAACCCCTGCTAAACACTTTGCACCGCATTCGCCCCCGCACCGGCCACTAGCGCGCATCACGCAATCACTTCATTCATCCTACAACCATCCAACGGTCCATCCGGGGCGCTTCCACCAGTGGCTGCACGCCAAAAAAAAAAGCTGGGTTAATCCACTCACCTCCCTACCCACATAGGCCCCGCCGCCCTGGAGCGCGAAAAAAACACGTGCTCCTATAACTCAATATATATAATAGGGACCCATAATTCTATATGATATTAACACTCACATTCTCTCCCTTTTTCCTCCGCGCTCAGGTCCCTGTGGTCATCTGATGTGCTCGCTCGGAATCTGGTTGTAATTATATTATTCATGCTCTATTCCCGCTCCACAAGCAATATTACATCCAGCACCCCTATCTCGCTGCCTTGGCAAATTAGATGCTCACCACACATCCTCGACTTCCCTATCGCAGATTTTTCAGCACGCGACATACATAATCAAGCTGCGGCACTGCACTCGAGCAGCAGAAGGCAGAAAGGCTGCGATACTGATATGACTACTTAGGCCTTTATATTTAATTTTATTTCTTTTTTTTTTAAATTTACGGAGGCATTTTAAATTAAACCAACACACGAATAATTTTTACTTCTAATGCTTTCTACGACGTCCACGGATCGGAGGGCATCGACCTTGCGTGATACTGCTAAATTATCTGCACTCCCTAGTGCCGAATTTTCGGGCAAAAAAACCGAAGCCGAAAAAAAAGGGCCTTTTCTAAGAGGGGACGAAATAGGGTGCCAAACGGTGAAAGCAATTGCCGAATGCCTTACTGGGTTGTACAACCCTGCCTTTAAGCCGAGCAAGGGAGATATCGGATCGGCTTCTGAAATTCTTAGGATGAATGGATTTAGAGGCCCGCTTTCCGCTTATCCCGGGGTACCGAACTTTCAAATGTCCCCATCCAGTCAGAAGCTGAGGGCGATCACTGCGCCTCTTGAAGTGCGACAAACATGTGTCCGCGTAGCTGCGCTCGCCTGGGGCAGACGTGTTGGCGATACGACCGAGCGACGTTCGTGCGGCTTACGTTTTCCGAACAAGTGCGCGTGTTTGCTGGCTGCAGGTGAGTCAATTCAGCAGTGAGTGGTGGGTGCAAGGAACAGGTGAGTATGAGTAAAGTCACAGGTGAGCTGTGAGTAAAGTCCGGGGCGAGTGTAAGTAAAAGTCTAGGTAAATCTGAGAAAAGTCACAGGTGAGTATGAGTAAAGTCACATGGCGAGTGTGAGTAAAGTCATCGGTGAAGTGTCGTGTAAAGTCACCGGTGAAGTGTGAGTAAAGTCACGGGTGAGTGTGAGTTAAAAGTCCCGGGTGGAGTGTGAGTAAAGTCAGCAAGTTAGTTGGTGACGTACCAGTCATAGGTAAATCTGACGCGAAGTTACAGGTAAATATGAGTAAAGTTACAGGTCAGTGTGAGTAAATTAAGTTACCGGTAAATATGAGTAAAGTTACAGGTGGCTGTGAGTAAATTTCAAGTTGACCACGGTAAATATGAGTCAAAGTTACAGTGACGTGTGAGTAAAATTAAGTACAGGCTAAAGTATGAGTAAAGTTAACAGGTGAGTGTGAGATAATATAAGTTCAGGAGGTAACATATAAGTAAAGTTACAGGTGGAGTGTGAGTAACATTAAGTTACACAGGTAAACTCATGAGTAAAGTTCATAGGTGAGTTTGAGTAAATTAAGTTACAAGGTAAATATGAGGTAAGTTACAGGTGAGTGTGAGTAAATAAGTTCCGGGTAAATATGAGTAAAGTTAGCAGATGAGTGTGGTACAAGTTACAGGTAAATATGATAAAGTTACAGGTGAGTCGATGAGTAAAGTTAGGTAAATTTTGAGTAAAGTTACAGGTGAGTGGTGAGTAAAGTTACGGGTAGATATGTGTGCATTCTGCGTGTAAGTGTGATATGTGGTGGTGCGTACGTTGTGTGCCATGCAAGCCGGCTGCTCTATGCCCTGTCAAGGCAACAACCGTCAAGTCGAATCCGCTGCGTCCTTATCGTTCTTATTCTGTTTCTCCTTTCTTCCCACTTACCTGATCTCTTCCACTCTCGCCTCATCGCTCCACCTATATATTCTCTCTCTCCTCTCTCTCTCCCTCTTTCTGCTCTTCCGCGTGCGATGTATGTGAGTACAGGTGTTCGCAGCTGTCGAATCTCCAGAGCCACGCGCGCACGCACACGGGAGAGAAACCGTACGCGTGCGATGTGTGTGACTACAGGTGTTCGCAGCTGACGAATCTCCAGAGCCACGCACGCACGCACACAGGAGAGAAACCGTACGCGTGCGATGTATGTGAGTACAGGAGTTCTCACCTGGTGCAACTCAAGAGACACGCGCGCGCACACACGTGATATGCGTGCGATGTATGCGAGTACAGGTGTATGAGCGCCAGCGACCTCAAGGTGCACTTTCTCTCGCACACAGACGAGAAACCGCACGCATGTGACATCTGTTGATGCGATGTTTGTTTGTTGCACGTTAGTGCGTTTGTGTGTTAGTGCTTTAGTGGTTTAGTACGTTAGTGGGTTAGTGTGTTAGTACGTTAGTGTGTTAGTGTGTTAGTGTGTTAGTGCGTTAATGTGTTAATGTGTTAGTGTATTAGTGTGTTAGTACGTTAGTATGTGAGTGTGTTAGTGTTTTAGTATACTTATAGTTATAGTTCGTGTTAGTGTGTTAGTGCACGCGTGCGTTGGTGCATACTTAATATCCTACCATGTTTTCTTCCAGGCATCCGTAGTCGTGGGGCTGTGAGATCCTAGCGTGAGACAGAAGCTATATGTAAAACATGCTTATATATGGCATCTTATATTTCTATAGTGTATGCTGTGTGGTATCACACGACAGCTATAGATGAAATACCTACCAGTGCGGAGCGAAAATGTAAGGTATATGGGAAAATAAGGGGCTTATCCTCGGCCGCTCTCTCGAAACACATGCGCACGCAGTCGCACCGAAGAAATTATTTTTTCCTATGTTATATCCATGGCATAGTTTTGGGCTCCTCTGATTGGCTGCTTTGATTTGCTTTGACTCAACAAACCTTCAAAACAAGAGAACAAACGCCATTTGTAAATATTTGTTTTAGTTTATGATCGTTTGATAAGTAAGTTTTCTGATGTATTTTTTCCTGGTACTATAGAGTAGCCCTTCGCTCCGTCGCAGGAGGAAGGAGCTAAGGGCTATAGACTAGTACTAGAGCTATACGTACTCGTTGACGCTAGACTGAGCAAAAAGTAAACAAACCTTTGTTATTAAACGACACATGTGTTAGTACTTGTTTACATTTGAAAATACATGTACACAAAGAATTGCAATTACAGTGATATTATATTTTATCTTAATGAGTAAAATGTGTGTTTTAAGTTTTTCATGGAAAATACATCAGAAAACTTTTTTCTCAGTCTAGCGTCAACGAGCACGAGTATGATCGCGACGGAGCGAAGGGCTATAGGAGTACGTATACGGTATACGTACGTATGTAGTAAGTGTTACGAGAGCCCAGCTAGACCCTCTCATAACTTAACGTTAACTATGAAAATAACACATTCACATAAAGATTTGTAATTATAGTGATATTATATCTTATATTGAAGGCATACTAGGCCCATTGATTATGCAATGTTGACGAATGCTAGAGTTACTGGCACCTTGTGCAGTTAATAAGTACATAACCTTATAGCCAAACGAGTATTAGTTTGTCCAATATCACTGCTGGTTACATTACAAACAAGACTTGAAATCGGTTGTTGATATGTATCAACGTATTATTTACGTGCGTAAATGTCATCCAGGAGTCAAGTGATGACGTAACATTTGTGCGGCCGCGTATGTTTTGGACGCAGATGAAATGGAGGTGTCAGCGGTGTAACCACGGCCACGACTAAATGGAAATGGAGATAAAAACGTAGTAATCACGGACGCACGTGGACAGCCCTGACAAAAGTTCCCTTATCACGAGCGTCCATATTTACGAAATTACTGATGATAGCATTGCTTACAGCCGAGCATGCGTGCGAAAATGCGCGTGCACTATAAATCTGTATCACACTCGCTTCGCCGGCAGCGTGTTGAAACTGTAAAACAACTGATTTTTGGAACTGCGGATTTCAATTAAACATTTCTTAGTAACAGTAAGGTGATATCGACAACCTAATATCGCGTTGGATTGCATAAGGTTATGTACTTATTAACTACACAAGGTGCCAGTTACTCTAGCCTTCGTCAACATTGCATAATCAATGGGCCTAGTATGCCTTTAATGAGTAAAATGTGTGTTTTTTATGGAAAATACATCAGAAAACTTACTTATCTACTGATCATAAACCATAACAAATATTTACAAATGGCGTTTGTTCCCTTGTTTTGAAGGTTTGTTGAGTCAAAGCAAATAAAAGCAGCCAACCAGAGGAGCCCAAAACTCTGCAATGGATATAACGTGTAGGGGAAAAAAATCGCGGACGGGTCTGAGGGTTAAACAGCTAATTCGTCAGACATTAAACGTGTGGATACAGGTGCACTCTCTCCAGTAGACTCCAGTGACGTACACTCAGGCTTGTATAAGAGAAGAAATCCTGATAGGCGATGTGCATGCAATCAGGGGTGATGTAACTGACATTAATTCTACCGATTAAACAGTTAATAAGCCAGTTCGTAGTTACGCACTGGCGCCCTATGACGTCATCGGGTCATAGGTCATTTGTACATAGCTGAAAAGTTGGATCGCGCGTTCGCTCGTACGCACTTGTCGTATACTACATAATATGCATGAATGCTATACTGTACAGAAGCTATGTAAAATCGTGGGTGCGTTTGTTTTCTGTACTGAACCGATCGACTATCTGCCTGTGCTTTTTGTTTTTTGGATTTTTACGTGTGTGTATGATATTCATTGTGGGGTATTTTAGGTAGATATGCAGTGTCGGTTCTTCTCCGTCAGTCAGTTAACTGCAGTCAGTTCAGTCAGTCTCGGTCATATCATTTATTTATGGATGTCTTTATGCTCACTGGATTTCTTAATTCTAATACAACAGAAATGCACACTCAGACATACATGTAATTAACTTGCAAAGCATATATATTGATTCATGTTTAATGCACATCTAACTACATGTATATGAACAAGGAGGAATGTTAACCTCTAAATACATTGCACAAGCAATTAAAGCAATGAAAATGGCGAAATTGTGTACGTGTATAGGGCCTACATGTATGAAACCTGCAAATGTGATAATTTATAATGTAGCAAGTTTAAAAAATAGCAATGAAATAAATGCGTTTCCATTTTAGAGACAGCAGGGAATAAACATGTTTTATAATTTCTTATATTTCTTATTATTAATATCTATGAAAACCTTCAATTTAAGTACCATTTTATATTAATAATAAAAAATATATGCGTGACTCCTGTTTCATGTGTAAATAGTATTTTAGCTTGCATAGTATGGGCATATATTGTAATCAAAATAATAATTAGATAGGAATAACCATTTGTCTCTGACGCATTGGACGCGGGACAATGCTAACAAATTCACAACGAGAGTGAGGCCATTTGTATTGACCTGCGCGCCATCTAACGAGCAATTAAATAAGCCTGCTCTATCTCCCCCAAGTCTTTGGGTTACAAACGAAGACTGAAAAAAAAAATATCCTTCTGAATCAGTTCCTGATTTCACATTATAAGAGTCAGCACATAACATAGTCCTTCTGCCACGCAGGAGGTCGTCGAGCTCTACGTGTTCTGTCGGGAGGCAGAGTTCCAGGGGCACCCACTTCCCTGCGCGGGGTCGTGACCCTGGCTACACTCGGCCTACTAGGGGGTGCAGCAGGAGTAGTAGGTTGGACAGCAGGTGTGACACGGGGCATCCCGCTGGTACTGGGTGCAGGCGATGGCACTGACGGTGGTTCAGCAGACGGGAGTGGTGCTGGGGTAACCGCCGGTGGGGCGGTGATAGCCAATGGCGGCAGCGTGGCAGCTGGCTCCGCTGTCCTGGGCATTGAAGACCGTAATGTTTGGGGCATGTGTTCATGTGCCCCGATTGGCGTGACGGTGGGTGAGTAGCGAAGGTCCTCCTCCAGTGTCCGAGGCTTGGGTCTCTGTGGCACCACAACAGGTTCGTACGCCGCAGAAATTTTCTGTTCCGCCATGTAATTCGACCGACCATTATCTGGTACAACCATACTGGTAAAATTGGTCTAACCTCGAATGAGACCCAGTTTTGTTCCATCGTGTGGGCGTGGGGGCCAGTTTGGTTCTGGAGGCGTATGTTGGTTGGCCCCGCCAGCGTGGCCAGTCGCTTGTGTGGCTCTGTCCACCTTTCAAGCAGCCTTCATGTGCCTGTTCTTGAGTGCTTCCTCGCCTCGCCGTCATGTGTTTCACGCCATGTGGGTGAGCCTGTATGCGCTGGCGATAGGGATGAAGTCTTTTCTAGGTCGACCAAAGGATTACACAGGCGGCGACAGATCTTTATGGCATCGGGTCAGGCGTATTTCTGTATTGCACCACTGCGGCTGACTGGCGGTGTGCAGGCTCACGCACGTTGACGCGGTGTTGCCTTAGTGATCCATAGCGCTTCACTGTCTTCACTCCTACTTCTGCTCTGCAGTTGAATGCCGGGAACGCACCGAGCTTAGTCTGTGGACCCCCAGTTTTTTATTCCAGGAATGTCCTGGTGGCGCTGCAGTGAACCCGGCCACCACAACTCGTAGTCATCTTGGATACCGAATGTCCAGCAAAGATACCGGCCGGAGGCAAGTTATCAGGGCCTGGCACGCCAGTCTGATGCATGTTCCACTACTGGCCAATGAATTAACGATCGACGCACAACCAGGTAATTTCCGCCTTGTAATGCGAACTAGCAGCGGCAGACAGCACTGGAAGGGGTAGGTTTGGGGTTGTCGGGTGTCGGTGTGCGCTGGCTGTGTTGTGCAATCCTGTGCAGTCACTGGCACCTAAGCCCTAATATCCGTTTGATTGGCAGGGGTGAGCGGGCGCGAAGACCGAGGACTCCGCTCGGGCCAACTCGACGTCACCTTGATGGCAGCGTGCAGTGTTTGGGAGGACATCTATGGCGTAAGCATGGGGGGAATGTACGACCCTCTCCTTGTAGAGAACTACACCATCTATTGATAGAGGTCATCCCGAAACTGACTGATGATCCTGCCTGTTTCGGCAGCTCATGGCGAAGCTCAGGGCAGGCCGCTGCTCAACCAATCCACAAGCTCATTCATGGCTACACAATCACTCGCTGTCGCCTCTTGCACGCTCGCCCATGTCAGCAGCTTATTGCAGTGTGTGCGCGCACGGCTGACTTTCGGAGATGACATCGAGGTCATCCGGGTGTTCGGCTTCTAGCACCCGATTGCAGCCAAGAATGAGGGGCTGAAGTAGGGGTGCGCAAGCCCAGTGGCGGCCATGTCGCAGGCTTGAAATTCATCGCTCAGTGCAACTTATTAGTCTTCTGAGGGCACTGGGTACGTTTGACACGCGGTCCGGCCGATCTGTTTTTGAAACCGGGTTGTGGACCATTCGAACTTGTATCTCAATGTCTTCTCCTTTCAGGTTCCTTAAGCCTGCATTGGGGCTTCCTCAGCGAGCGATCAAAAGACTGAGGATGGGTTATGGTCAACTGCAATTATCAGTTTNTCCTCGTGTGTCAAACGTGTAGAATGTGGACGCATTATTCATTTTATAACCGGAATTTCCATTTCAGGTGTAGAAATTTTCTAGTGGGAAGAAGCTAATATTGCCACACTAGAACAACCTTCAGTAGTAACACCAGAGAAACAGCCTACATCTAACGAACATATCCTGAAAATGCATGATACCGTTTACTTAAAATCGGGCTATTTATACAAATAAAACACATTTATTACATATATAATGAATATTATCGAGGAAGAAGTGACGTAAGGGTAAGGCGAATAAAGCTGAAGGCTTTACAGTCTAATATTATTGACAGGAGAGGGCGCCACAGCATCAAGCGCCCGTATTTAGTATTTATACCCTGTGTCGATATTCCTGTGTCATACCGCTACGTAGCGCGATCAAAGTGGTTAGAGTGGCACGTTCTAGTGTTTAGTACCGAAATGAAATTTGAATTTATACTCAGCGCGTTTTATCGCTGTAATCAACTCAAGATAACTATTATACACAAAAAACTACCCGTGCAGAATATACGAGTGTACAGAGCAGAGGGTTAAAATATTGCAAACGCGACCTCGCTACTTCGCCTGGTCGGCACTAAGCCACTAACCCGCCATAAGTGCCTCCCAATACTAATATACGGTTATGAGATGCGTAGATGTCGGCGACTTAGCGACATAGTAGTGTTTTACGTAAAGGAACGAGGCAAAATTATTAACGAATTAATACGTGAACAATCCTCGTGGTTCTTACATCTTCGTTGCTGACGGTATCAGTGCCTCCCTCTACCGGCAACCCAATGGTTTGTCATAAGCTCCTGATTTTATGTAACTCGACTGCGATCTCAACTTGCTTCCGATCAATCCGATGAAGTGCCCTACGAGGCTACTACGCAGCTCTACTCTCGACTATACTTTACTCTGATCGATTCTACTATACTCTACTCTACTCCAATTTACTATACTCTACTATACTATACTCTACTATACTCTACCCTATTGTACTCAGCTCTACCCTACTCTACTCTATATGGGTCCAATGGGAAGCATCGTTCTACGTCGCGTGCATTGATGTAAGGATATATAAGGTAAAGATTCAGTCATCTCAATGCGGATATACTTGTTCTAAATATAGATACCCTGTCGTCTGCTGATTACGTGAGGTCTGTGTGCGTTTACCGGCATCTTAGTTTAATTAAGAAGATAGAATGAAAAGATTTTAGTGGAAAACTACGCAATTGAGATATTCTGCCGTGTTTATTTAGTCTCGTTGCAGCCCGAATATTTTCAGTTCAGTATTCCGATCTAACGTGTATTCTACTGTGTGTGTGTGCGTCTGTAGAAGTATGTCTGCGTGTGTACGTCTGTGTGCGCGTGTGCTTGAGGGGTGCGTAACATCATAAGCTCCCGTCTGACAGATCGCCTATGGATGTTTTATTATCATGTCTAAGAAAGTGCAAAATGCCTTTGTAGTCTGTGATTAGATGATTGATGGGACAGATCATTTATAAGTAAATCTAAATTCAATTGCTCGCGGTGTGGGGGTAATAACGCGAAATTGTCTAGATTTTGAACGAGATTCGTTGTTTGCGATAGTTCATCAAGGCTTGAGGAGTTCACGGAATGGTTGCATTTTGTCCGTCATGCTGAAAGCATAGCTGACCTGGTTGACCACTCCGAACCAGGCCCGCACATCTGTAATGTTGCGCGGCATGGGGAACTCCAGGATGGCTTGGAGGTACTTGCTGCAAGGTCGGACTGATTCGGGCGTAATCTCGAAGCCCGCGAACTCAACTGTGTCCTGGGCGAACACAAATTTCTCTGGGTTGAGAGTAATACCATGACGGCCACAGAGGTCTAGCCACTCTACTACCCTGAAGAAACTGTCCGCAATGGTGTCTGCCCATATGAGTGTGTCATCTGTGCACTTTGTATAGTCAGTATATGAGAGTGCAGAGTCAGCGATAATCACCAGATGCAATGTATCCTTGAGGTGCCACCCTGTAACGATAGCGACCCCAGGGGGTAATGAATGTGGTCAGGTGGCGGTCATCGACATGCAGAGGAACGCTATGATACCCATTTAAAGCATCGAGGACTGTCTTCGTTTTATTCGCTGGCACTGAGCGAGCTTGGTGAAATGGGCTCTGTGTGTGATGGGTTTCTCTCTTAGCATGTGTGTTGAGTGCTTGGAAGTCAACTGTTCGCCTTGGCTCACCGTTCTTCTTGGCACAAACGACCATACGATGACACCACTCTACAGGTTCACCGACAGGAACAGGCTCAATGACACCAGGCTTCACATCCTGGTCGATACCGGCCTTCAACAGCCGAGAGAGAAATCGTGCGTGACATCAAGGAGAAGCTGTGCTACGTCGCCCTGGACTTCGAGCAGGAGATGGCCACGGCTGCTGCCTCCTCCTCCCTGGAGAAGAGCTACGAGCTTCCCGACGGACAGGTCATCACCATCGGCAACGAGAGGTTCCGTTGCCCAGAGGCCATGTTCCAGCCATCTTTCCTCGGTAGGTATCTCCGCGAATGTCGTGAGCTTGTGGCGCCACCTTCGTGTTGCCATGGTTCGTGAGCAAGAGGAGTTTGTTAATGCTGTATTTATACGTGGTTATTGATTACTGATTGATTTCTCATCATATTATAACTTTGTCAACAGGCATGGAGTCCACTGGTATCCACGAAGCCACCTACAACTCCATCATGAAGTGCGACATTGATATCCGTAAGGATCTGTACGCCAACACCGTCCTGTCCGGTGGCACCACCATGTACCCAGGCATTGCCGACAGAATGCAGAAGGAGATCACTGCCCTTGCGCCGAGCACCATGAAGATAAAGATCATTGCTCCACCAGAGAGGAAGTACTCTGTATGGATCGGTGGCTCCATCCTGGCTTCCCTGTCCACCTTCCAGCAGATGTGGATCAGCAAGCAGGAGTACGATGAGTCCGGCCCATCCATTGTGCACCGCAAGTGCTTCTAGGTTATCTCTCTCTCTCTCTCTCTCTCTCTCTCTCTCTATGATCAAGACGAAGATAGAAACATTCCACTGCCTTGTTATTCGTCTCTGGGCGCACCACCACTGTTCTGTGTTTATCGTAATGGCGTTGTAATGCCTTGTAATATATGCGCTTTAAGAAAATGCACTTGTGATAAAGGTACTATTTGGTGGACCCTGGCTTCTGGCAGCTGGTAATTTGTCGTGCCATCTACAATAGCAACAAAGCAGCAAAGCAGCAACATTCGCTCAACTAGCAACGTTTCACGTCTTCTGCTTCAGTTTCCTGCGAGCTCAAATAGCTAAAAAAAACATGTTTGTTCTCTAAGGGAGGTCATTATGATTCATTGATTATATTATTTCGTACGTAACTGATATGATATTGCGGAAATGCCTAACAATACGACAGTTGCGTCAATCAAGAATGTGTTTATTATTAAAAAAAACTTATATTTCTATTAAATTATTTGTTGCGTTTTCTTATGTTGATTTGATCTAAGTAAATGCATAACCAATGGGTTTTGCAATGCAGTGAACAACGTGTTGGTTAAACAACTATGGTTAGATAAAATGTTAACAGCTAACTAGTAAATTAAAATGAAGCTTTTTCATATTATTGGTAGGTTCATGGGGATATTTCACAACGTAATACCAACAGTGACGTTTCTTTCTTTTTTGAAATTGTGCTATAAGTGCATGTAACTTGTACTTCTGTGAAACTGAATATAGAAGTTGTGTTCATACATTCACAATGCAACTCTACAGTTCCTCGTGTGTCAAACGTGTAGAATGTGGACGCATTATTCATTTTATAACCGGAATTTCCATTTCGGGTGTAGAAATTTTCTAGTGGGAAGAAGCTAATATTGCCACACTAGATAAATCTTCAGTAGTAACACCAGAGAAACAGCCTACATCTAACGAACATATCCTGAAAATGCATGATACCGTTTACTTCAAATCGGGCTATTTATACAAATAAAACACATTTATTACATATATAATGAATATTATCGAGGAAGAAGTGACGTAAGGGTAAGGCGAATAAAGCTGAAGGCTTTACAGTCTAATATTATTGACAGGAGAGGGCGCCACAGCATCAAGCGCCCGTATTTAGTATTTATACCCTGTGTCGATATTCCTGTGTCATACCGCTACGTAGCGCGATCAAAGTGGTTAGAGTGGCACGTTCTAGTGTTTAGTACCGAAATGAAATTTGAATTTATACTCAGCGCGTTTTATCGCTGTAATCAACTCAAGATAACTATTATACACAAAAAACTACCCGTGCAGAATATACGAGTGTACAGAGCAGAGGGTTAAAATATTGCAAACGCGACCTCGCTACTTCGCCTGGTCGGCACTAAGCCACTAACCCGCCATAAGTGCCTCCCAATACTAATATACGGTTATGAGATGCGTAGATGTCGGCGACTTAGCGACATAGTAGTGTTTTACGTAAAGGAACGAGGCAAAATTATTAACGAATTAATACGTGAACAATCCTCGTGGTTCTTACATCTTCGTTGCTGACGGTATCAGTGCCTCCCTCTACCGGCAACCCAATGGTTTGTCGTAAATATTTGATCAGGAGCTAACTCGACTGCGATCTCAACTTGCTTCCGATCAATCCGATGAAGTGCCCTACGAGGTTGAGACCGCTAACGGCTTCCAGCTCCAGCGCAGCTCTATTCTCGACTATACTTTACTATAATTTATTCTACTCTATTCTACTCTACTCCAATTTACTATACTCTACTATACTATACTCTACTCTTCTCTACCCTATTGTACTCAGCTCTACCCTACTCCATATGGGTTCAGTGGGAAGCATCGTTTTACGTCGCGTGCATTGATGTAAGGATATATAAGGTAAAGATTCAGTCATCTCAATGCGGATATACTTGTTCTAAATATAGATACCCTGTCGTCTGCTGATTACGT